>NW_009933352.1:52049-52283 GCF_000696875.1 Nestor notabilis
GTCTGTTGTGTTGTTTTTAAAGCCTATATAGCCACAACAATACATTTTATGGTTAATTTACCAAATTATTCTGACATTAAGATTTTAAATGCAGGTACTCCAACCCAACATATGGTGCCTTTTGTCTGGTCAAAATAGTTGACAACTACTCTTGCAGTTGCACAATTCCACAGGGCTTTTTCCCCTGATATCTCTCTCCTCCCAACACACCCCACACGCACACCCCCCCCCCCC
>NW_009933352.1:52299-66951 GCF_000696875.1 Nestor notabilis
TTGTGTAGTAAGATTTATTTTTTCCTTTTTATAGGTACAAAATTTCTTCCTCTGAATCTCAACCAACCACTTTTAGTAAGATCTTTTGTGCTGAGTGTCCTTCCCTACCCTGAACAACCACACATACAGAGGTGGCATTTCTCCCCACCCCCAATTTGGGTAACTATCGGTTAGGAAGATTCTATTTTAGCAGTCACATGGCTGCTAGCACATCTGCAGAGCACATTACAACTCTTAAGCTCGCACTAACTTTACACATTTAAATGAAATAAGTTAAAAGAATACAGAAAGGAGGGAGTTTATAGAGAAGATGGTGAAAAATGTTAGATGTTACAGCTCTTTGAGAAGAGTGACTTTGGTTAGAAAGGTATTAATGACTTTGGAGTAAGGAGTCAATAGCAACAGAGAGTTTGGTTTGAAAAGTGCGTAACAGGGAACACAACAGGTTGAGGGGTTGGTTTGTTTTTTTTCAAGTGCAATGTTTGTAAGTTGAGACAAAAAAAAAAAAATAAAGTAATGCAAGCAGTCACAGGAACGAGCATTGCAGCAGCACTGCAAGACCCTGCTGGTCAGAGGCAGACACTAGATTTGGATAGGAGTACAAGGTAACAAACACTACAGTAGTGATTAATGTTAGTGTGTCTGAAAGGATTATTCAGCTACCAGCAAGGAAAACATTCCTGAACTTTCTTAGCCAGGCAAGTACGGCAAGTGGAGAAAACATTTTTCCTCAGCAAAAAGGACAATCCCCATCCTATTAAGAATGCCTAGCTTTCTATTACTTGACCATGGAGCACCATATCTTGCTTTCAAAGCATATTCTTTGAAGAAGGGCAAGAGGTATCTGTTTAAGAAGGGACAATCTAGTATGCTTTGACATTTTACTTCAAAATAATTAGTCTCCCTATTTATATGCACAACATGAGTCTGCTCCAGGACTTTCTTCCTGAAAAACTTCCTTTCTAAAGCTAACACATTAACTAAGTGATAAAGAAAAAAAATTAGCATGCTACAATTGCCCTTGCATCCAGTTACAAAACCGAATAATATAGCACTGACAGAACTCAAACCAAGCAGTATTTTAACCTGAAGATGTAGAATGAAAAAAAACCAAAACCAATATATAAAGAAAGATTAGTCAGTACTACCAGTATTTAAATTCTGAACAGTACAGTACAGGAGAGGAGAGGAGACAGTCCTTTCCTTTTTTATACCATGCCATTACACTGCATTCAGTAGTTCACAGACCTACAGATGAACTCCCAAATCCCAAGGAGCATATTCCTGGAGCTCATTTAACCGTTTCATTTTCATCAGTCCTTTGCACCTTTTTGTTCTGTGCCCTTGCAATATAAATTGATTAAAATTATCTAGTAAGAAAAAAAAAGAATAATGAGGCGATTGTTAAAGTTCAGTTTCAAAAGAATTCTGGAAACGGGTGAACAGGCTCTGGCAAAAAAGATGGGTTGTTTCAGTAGTTGCGTGAACCAACAAAGCAGGTGTCCAACAGTGTTGCAGAGGCAAAACATAGCAGCCAGAAGACTTTAAGCAAACTCTGTCAGAGTGAGTATAAGCCATAAACCAGCCTTTTTTAAAAAAAGAACAGCAGCCTTCAAGCTGTTGCTTGACAATACAAAGGGTTAAGGAGCAGCAAAAGCCTAAGCTTGAGGCTCTCTCATCCTCAGGGCAGAGTACCTCTTACTTGCAAAGCTACCATGAACTGAATAAAACAAAAAAAAATATCAATCTGGCACTGGTGATGGCTTTTTTGAGGTGGAAAAGGAGCAGGCAAGAAAAGAAGCTAACAAACGGAGGTCTTCTCTGGTGGGTTACATTGACTATGAATGTAGAAGCATCACCCATATAACCACACATGCAATTACTTTCATAGCCCTAGCTGCTCTGTAGTGCATAACAAACAATAGCATATTCACAGCCAGTTACAGAGTGGAATCTTTTTTATCTAAGCTTAATCCTCGCTATAAGATATTTGAAGAATATGGATGTTTCTTTTCAGAAAGCAAAAGAAGATTCACTGTTACCCAAGCAAGACTTACAAACATGTTTTATGGAACACATGCATGTTTTTCTACCTTCCAATTTATTATCCTTTAAGTAATCTGCTTCCTTCTCTTCAGGAGCCATGGCCACCAACAAGCATTAAAGAAAACAACATCAGCTCCAGAAGAATCAGGAAGCAAGGAAGAACCAGTAAGACATTTCCACACTTCTTTCCCTTCCCTTAAAAGGACACACAGCACCAACAGGAATGCTCCTGTCACCCAAAACAAGCCAGAAACATCTTTTTACTTCCACTGTAAACTCATCATCTTCTTAAAAAGCAGCGATGAAACTCCATTGATCAGCCAAGGAAATAAAAACAGGCTTGAGATACCGCCAGCACCAACAGCTGCCCTGATTACAATCCTCTGATGTCCTACTGGCAACAATCCCACCACTGCCTTTCTCTGTACCGGTGGCTCACAACCTTTGCCAATTTGCAGACCTCTTAAAAGAAGCTGGATGCAAATCATCATATATCAAGTTTAAGCTAAAAAAGCAGACTTTTTTTTTTAAAAAACAGCGTATCCTGGGGTTTTGGGTTTTCTCTTTTGTAGGCTGCATCCCTACCCCCGCACCAAATAACTATGAACTCCTATGGATCCTAGGCTGAAGAAGTACTCTGGCCATTTCTCACTGAGTCAGGAGACAACACCCAGTTTCCTTCCCTCCCTTTCTAAAGCCAGGGTAAAAGAGACGCTGGCTACAGTCACTAGAACAAAATGATAGAGTAATTACTGAACAAGAGGCTTTACACAGACTTCAAATTAAACTCTGTAGGTATTCAGATTTACATAACCATCATGCTTTTTCCCATTCCACCCAACAGACATACAGCTAGGATTTTTCCTTTCCTGTTTGCACATGAAAGCAGGGGAAGGGACAAGGGAATTAACAGAGATGCAGAAGAGCCTTAACCGTTAACCAGATCAGAACTCCCTCAGCAGCATGTTACACTTATGCATTCAAAGCAAAACAGTGCACTTCAAAACCTATAAAACACCCTCTTCTCATAAAGAGTCATTTAGACGACGTAAAATTATCTGACGATTGTGGGTGAACTAGAATTGAATTTTTATGTAAAACTTAGTATGAAATTTAGAAACCTTCGTAAAGAATTGCCAGAAGTTACCATCTTCCAGATCAAACAGCTTTAAGGCCATGCTTCTGCAGTTTAAACTTCACCTGCTTCCCCAATCGAACACTTAAGTTTGACTAAAAGCACAGTTCCATCAAAGGAAAAAAAGCATCACACCCAAAAAGCCAAAGGTTAACCTTAAAAAGGGTCACAAAGCTACATCTGTATTTACATCAGCAATTAAAAATAAACTCATTTAAGCGGAACAAACTGCCTCAGCAGCAGCTTTAACCACATGACACTAACTTCTCTTCCCACAACTTCAAGTATATCAAGAACTCAGAATTACATTCTTAACCAAAACTGCATCATGTCCACTCATCACCATTCTGGAGTGCACATTCTCAGTTAGGTGAGAAAACTATGTAGGCAGAAATTATCTGGCCTATTTTAAAATACACACCATGCTTCTACCAGAACTGCATCTTCTAAGTACCTGAAATTATATTTAAAAACAGATTCTTTGCAAACCCAAAGCTCCCAAACAAGTGCAAACTTTTTTTCCCCCTTTTGAAAGTTGTTCCCATTGAACTGAGCCTTAACATCTGCAAGAGTCAGCCTGACACTTAACCTGGCAAACTGAAAATCCACTTGTTAACACAACTTTTACCTCACCCTTTTATTACTCCAGCACTGCTTTTGGTACAGAAAGCAGCTTCATTGAATTTCTATATTCTTAATGTAATGTAGTCTAAGAAAATAACAAAAGGCTACAAACCAGTGGCAGTAGTTACTGTAAAATTTTATTTCTTTCCCAATCTGTTACCTTGCCTCTTTAAGCTTCATATTCTAAAGCAAGTTAAGGCTCTAACTGACAAAAGAGAACACATCCACTTGAAGAGTGACAAAGTTCAAAAAGCAGCAAGAAAGACGACAGAAATCCCACTTCGCTGTGTTCTTCCCCTCTGCAAGTATTTCCAATGTTAAAAAAAAAAAAAAAAAAAAAACAGCAATGCTTCCATATCCCCACACCCTCACCCTACTCCAGCCAACTCTTGAGGGGGAAGGTGCACATTAAAACAATGCCATTTAATTTCACAGCTAAACTTGAGCTCTGTCAAGAAGTTTCTATCTTCTTTGGGTTTTGTACCACACTCTATGGTTCTATGATTCCATTAGCACATACCAACTATCAGCTTGCACATACATATGATCGTACTGGTGTAATTTTTCCTTGACAGTTAGGGTTGGAAAGGACCTTAAGATCATCTAGTTCCAATCCCCTGCCATAGGCAGGGATGCCTCACACTAGACCATGTCACACCAAGCTCCGTCCAACCTGGCCTTTAACACTGCCAGGGACAGAGCATTTACCATTTCTTTGGGCAACCTGTGCCAGCGCCTCACCACCCTCACAGTAAAGAACTTCTTCCTCATATCCAACCTAAATCTCCCCTGTTTAAGCTTGAACCCATTCCCCCTTGTCCTATCGCTACAGTCCCTGATGAAGAGTCCTTCTCTGGTATCCTTATAGGCCCCCTTCAGATATTGCTATGAGGTCCCCATGCAGCCTTCTCTTTGGAGCCATATTTACTCTCAAGAGATCAAAGACGACACATACAATACTATATCAATAATGTAGATCATTGATAAGCATATTTAATTTACTTCAATACTGACACCAACAGCACTGCAACACTGCAGGCAAGTACAAAGTTTCTGCCAGGTTCAACTTCTTCCTCCAAACTGGAAAGAAGGCTGTTGAAAAGCATTAAGTGCAGGATAGCTTAATAACATTATTTCTAGTAATCTACAGTCCCACATACCTACATAGTACACATATTCACGAGTATAACTACATGTAAACATAAGCCTTACTTTGAAATCATTTTCAAAAGCAGTATTTTAGATTTACTTACATTTTCTTTATTTTTATAATACAATACAACCACATTTTCAAGATCAAGTTTTTTCTACTGTTACAAGAACTGGGTACACACTTTTTCCAAGATGAAATCTGAGCTTCTCATGTAAGCGAGTGATAAGCAGTGAAACACACACAATTGTAATATCTGAAGTTTGCACTTGGAAGTCAGCCTAAACAAGCCAGATAAAAAGGTACAGCTGACTGAACTGCAAAGCATTTTTGCAATTCTTTCATAATACATTTAAGGGACTCTTGCCTCACCCCCAAAAAAATTAGTCTACTCCAGCACAAGTTAAAATAACATTTAGCATAAGCCATTTGTGTCAGTCCAAGAAAGAACATCCAACGGGACCGAAAGTAATGCTCATAATTAAATAAGCTTCAGTTACCTTCATAGACCTGTCCTCAAAATTGAGAAGAGGAAGAAGGAAGTTTGCACACCCTACAAGAACTCACAAGGCAAGGCGGGGGGGAAAGAAATTACTGAGGTATTAAAGCTACAAGCAAAACCCAGTTAATATAGGCAGCAGTTTGACACCCATTAAGAACACCTGACAAGGACAATCTAGACATAGCAGCACTGTAACTAATACTAAAAGCTTTCTGTTGGCAGGCTGAAAAGCAGAAGAATGTTGCTACATTTTTAGGAAAATTGTCATTAAGGTTAAACTACTGATGGCCTCCCTATCTATACAGGCCTAAAGAGCTACCTTCATTTTCAGTCTATGAAGCTATCAGTTTAAGTAGCTAAGACAAAGACACATCACTGAAATCATCTTCTATAGAAGTCAATTTGATGCCTTTTAGAAACACACAAACGAGAAGAATGACTTATGCTCAAGTATGTTTTTCTGATTTGCACAGATAAGACTCATGAAGCGAGGAATCCAAAACTAATCACTACATAAAGACATGTCTATAAATTAACAGTGGATGTCATGGCTTCAATGCAACTTTGAAATAACAATCAACTATGCAATAAGTAACACAAGCAGAAAGACTACAGGCTTAGAAGACTAATAACAAGCTGCTTTCTCCCTAGGTAATCATTATTTCATTGATTGCTAGCCAAGCTATGGTGAAGATGACAAGCACATAGAATACTTCAGAAAACTCTGAAAACAAAAAGCCTAAAAATAAAAGCCTATACATAAGTACTCAGACATGCTACCCATCAAACCCACCTCTTAGCAAGTATTTCCCATCTGTGCTTAATGGGCAGATGTCTTTTTCATTTACTCAGCACATTTTTCAAAATGAAAAAGCATGAATGACATTCCAGCTCTTTATCCAACCAGCTGGAGAAGAAACTGGATAAGCTCTTGGTTAACAGCTGAAATGCCTGTATAATTTTGGCCAATGATCTGTTTATCCTAGGTTACAGACAAAGTTCATTCAACTGTTGCCCCAAAAAACTATCAAGTTAAATGTCAATAAGATCCAGATAGTGGGGAAAGAAGCAAGCAACTGAATCACCTACAAACATGCAAAATTAGCTAGCTTTTGGGTGTGTTTTTTTTCCCCCTCTTAAGGAACATTCCTACATGAGTAGGAAGCCTCAAGAGTTTGGCTTCAGTATATCCAACAAATACGACTGGCGACTCACTTCAATGGAAAATACTATCAGAAGGCCATGGTTTGCAGAGAAACCATTCAATCTGAAGTATTCTTTGGAAAATAATCCTGAAGACTAAACAGGTAAGGAGAAAAAATGGAGTGAAAAAGCTAGTCAGAAATTTGTCATTTCATGAGAAATGAAACAGTATTGCAGCAAGGACAGTTGTAGTACAGCCTTTTTACATTAAAACCAGAATGGAACACCAAAAGAAAACTTATTGTAAAAGAATGCTTTCAAAGCTTGAATGACTTAATATTTGTACCTTCACAGTCACGCAAGTTCTTATAATTTGTAAGAGAAAATTAAGTGCAGCGACAATGTCCAAATTTGTACTTCTTGTATTGATTTAGTTGCATCTTCTCCACTAATTTTTGTAGGTTCATCTTCAGAAGTCATTCATTTTGAAATTTAACCCTCTAAAAGATACTCTAATGTCATCAACAAGTGTCTCACTGTGCCACGTAAATAGATCCAGGTTAACAAATGTTGAGCTGAGCCACAGTGTATCTTTTTCCTCTATGGAAGCTAAGGTGCAACTACAAAAATAGACTATATACAACAAAAACTTTCTTGCCCTACCAATCACTACAAAGAACGCAGACATTTTTTACCCAAAGTAGTAAGAAAATACTCACTACGGAATCACACTGTTCAGTTAGTTTCCTGCTGTAAATTCCTCACTGTGTTGTCTTCAATGCACTGCTCTAGCAGGGAAAATACATTCTTCTGTAACTTCAAATGTTTCAGTGCACTGTCACTGGATACTATTTAGCCAAATAACAGAAGCAATTCAAGGGATTTTAAGCACACGGTGTACATATTTTGCCGTTACAAGAAATGCAGTAAACATGGGTGAATACATGTAGTCACACTCCCCACACACAAGGGGATAATGATGCCATGCTGCACAACAGCAGCTCAGTCTCGGAATTGTAGAAAACGTCATACATGATAAATGCATACAATATCAATCATTCTCCATGTCTCAGCAGAATAGAACAGAAACATACAGGATTTTTATCCAAACACACTGAACTCAAACAGGCTTAGAATCCAAGATACAAGTAACCAATAGATTATATTAAATATAAATACATTCCCTGGAGGCAAAGGTTAAGTTGTGAATTGGTAAGTTTTGCCCTTCCCAAGTAATGGTCTATTATGCTGCTTACTGTAGAGGCTTAGTTGGATTAGACATCCACTTCCCACAAACATCCAGCACCTCATTTTCAGTGAGAATATGGATTTTCTTTAAGTGCCTCCCGCAAGCAAGAAACAGTTTATCCTTGTAGCGTTCTAGTAAGACAACTGGAATTAAACATTTTATACTTTTGGGCTTATTTTTGCCTCTTCCTATGATCCTTGCAAGTCAGGCACCACTTGATCTAGCAGCTATTAATAAAATTAAAGAGATTAAACAAAAAAAAAAAAAAAAAAAAAAGAGAATCAAGTCAGTTTCATTTTTATTCATGTTCTAGGCCTGCTTCTAACACTGAAGAAGGTACTGACATTATGGTTACCAAGTATGATGCCCATTAAGCATCACATACTCAAAAGAAACACTGGCTTCTTTCTTCCTAGTCTTTGTATCAATTCAAGAAAATGCTTTAGACTTTAAACTTCTACTCGATATATGCTGCATTTTAGGAAATTACTCTCCACTGTATTGGTCAACATCAATAAAGGACCATTGTTTTTTAATCCCTTCCCTCCCCCCTTTGCCCAGTCACACACACTCTTTTCTCCCCCTAATCCACCCACTCTTTAAAGCCACATCAACTCTTCAAGGCTGATTGTTTGCAGCAGCTCTGCATAAACCAAATCTCCCACATGCACGACTATTTTTGAAGTGAAAATTAACAGGAATACAATTTAAATGGAGACAAGTCAACAATTGGGCCCAGATAAGAACTGTGTGTGTAGTCAGCAGGGGAGAAGTGTTGTTATAGAAAATGGGGGCTAAAAGCATGGAATGAGAGCCAGCTTTGTTCACAGTCAGTAGCCTAAGTGCCTATCAGTCAGCAAAAGCATTTTTAAAACAGCTGCATCAAAGCTTTCTGCAAGTTAGTCAGCATGTGACAGGCCAGCACATTACAACAGTGCCACAGCAATCTCTGCATAATAGGAGTGCTCAGAGTGACCTGAAAGGTCAGTGTTTTCAAGCATTCCAGTAATCTGTAAATTGCCTTGGCTTATCACTTGGAAGCAACATAATTACATTGCTTGAAAGGCTAGGACAGTAAAGACAGATTTTAGGTATTATGTTTTGGTCAGCTACATACTAACCTCTGCACTGCAAGTATATCCAGGAAATAAAGACATACAAATAAAAATTACATTAAAACATGGAAAAATATGCTTTTTCTGATAAAGAAAAAAATATTTACTAAGTTTTGTAACACTGTCTATAGTATTTTATCAAGTATAAATATCTTTGAAGATTTTTTTATTTTTCCTAACACGTGTTCTAAAATGTTTAAAGTTAGTTTCTATAAAACTGATTTTTAAACAGAAAGACTGAACTACTGAGTAGGTCAAAAGGTCCTGTGCTGGAAGTTAAAAGCTAGAGAAAACAAAATCCAGTTTCACACTAAAGCATTCAGTTGCATTTGAAAAATGGTATTTTCTGTAACAGAAAAGAGAATTTATTAGTGCCAGCTATAAACATCCCAAGCAATAGACTTATAGCAAAGCAAGGCTGGTCATTGATTTTACTCGAATTTTTCTAGAATTAGAAAAGAAAAATTGGATCCCTCAGTCTATCTACTTCATAAGATTAAAACCTCACTATTATATATGTTATATAACTATACATTATATAGTTGACAACAGACTATTCAGGATTGTAGTAAGATTCAGACTATTTTAAACCCACTATTTCAGAGAAACATAAATGGTTTGGGTTGGAAGGGACCTTAAAACTCATCTAGTTCCAACCCCGTGCCAGGGCCCCCTTCCACTAGACTGGGTTGCTCAAGGCCCCATCCAACCCAGTCTTGAACACTGCCAGGGATGGGGCAGCTACAGCTCCCCTAGGCACCCTGTGCCCGTGTCTCACCACCCTTGGAGAAGAATTTTTTCCTAATAACTACTCTGAATCTCTTCTCTTTCACTTCAAAGCCATTGCCCTTCATCCTGTCACTACATGCTCCCTTGTAAAAAGTCCCTCTCCAGATTTCTTGGTGGGTCCGCTTTAGATATTAGAAGGCTGCTCTAAGGTCTGCACCCATAGCTGAGTAGCTCCACCTCTCTCAGCTTGTCTTGATCAGAGACGTGCTCCAGCCCTCTGATCATCTCTGTGGCCTCCTCTGGACTAGCTTAAGCCGGTACAAGTCCTTCTTGTGTTGGGAACACTAGAGCTGAATGCAGTACTCCAGGTGGGGTCTCACAAGAGCCAAGTAGAGACGGAGAATCACCTCCTTCAACCTGCTGACCACACTTCTATGCAGCTTACAGCACAGTTTACTTCACCCTGCCCGATGTAGACTTTTTGCTTCATGGAAGACCACTGTCTGCTTACTCTACCACTACACACTAGCAAATCTATTTGTACTACTTCACCCTAGGTGACTTCAAGCATTCTTCATTCACACATAAGAGAGTAAAACCAAAGACAAATACCAAGAACATCATAAAAATTCTCAATTTTTATTCATCCATAGAGAATGGAAAACTCCCATACAACACTTCTCCAACTTGCTTTTGTTTCAAGTATTTTTATTATCAGTAACAACTTAGGGCAAGTTTGATTCCGCCCCCCACCCCACCCGAAGGGAGACAGTCAATGCAATCTGAAGTTCAGGCTACCAAAACGCATGCTCTAAATATATCGCAATCAAGTTTAAAAGCCATCTCATGCCTGTTTGCATCTTAAACTACTATGCCAGCACAATTTGAAGTCCAAGATATGAATCTCACATTGTTGTCAGCCAAACTAAGCTTACAGCCAAAAAGACAGTCCTACCATTATCAATATCCAACTGGCTTAAAGGTATCCTTGTAATGCTGGGAGAAAAAAAAAAAAAAATACATAACCTCCTATTTCAGATGGAAACCTACCTGATCAAGCAGAGAAACTGGGACTACTGCACTACTGGAGATGTTTCTTGGAACACTGACTCCTCTCTCCCAAAGGGAGCTGCAGTTTCCATTGGCTAGACAGCCATTTTATTTTTTATTCTTCTTGGAGTAAGGGGGACTGACATTAATTATCAATTCTACTTGCAGCTCTTCTCAGCATGCAACAGCCCTCACCCCAGATCCTCCCCAGTATCCAGAAGGCAGAAACCCCAGGACATTTGAGGAAGCTGACAAACATGGACAAAGAAAAATTCTATTATTAACATTAAGAATACTGCCTGCCAGTATTCACAGACCATCCAGAGGGTGGGAAGGGTTGCACCTTCAGACCGCTGGGTGGTGTTCCCTCTCACCAGAAAGGACAGGCATATTGTGAAAGCAAGTAATTCTGAACTACCCCCTTAAGTAGTCTGTTTAGTGGGAAAAGATGACTCGCCCTAAACCATAACATGTCATTTGCAAGAACAGTTTTCCGCTTCACAGGAATTTTTACTATCTTTGAACTAATACAAACTATCACTCTTCATGTAACTGGGAGCATTTAGGTCATCACCTCCTCTCCCTGAAAATTCTCAGGAAGGTGAGCTCTTCATTTCACTTCACTTGTATTTCAGGTCCTATCTACATGAACAGTTAAGCCAGTAAGAACAAAGACTTTCTGATGATGCTTGTTTTGTTGGCTATCTACACAAGACGTATAGCAAGTACACATACGCACTTTTAAGAGGATATAGCTTGCCAAATTGTCCTTGTAGTCAAGATTCTGCCCTTTCCCAGCTACCTGGGAATACGTAACTGAAGTGGAACTCCCAAATTAGTGTATGTGATGATTTCCATTAGTCCCAAATGCAGCACAATACAGGGTAAGTAGTAGGTACATTTCAGCATGTTTTGTTTATAACTTCTGATTACTTCTCATCTGAAGTTTGCACTCATAGGTTCTAAATATTTCCAGCTTGCTATGGGAGTTGTTAATATCTAGAATTTCTGTATAAAATCCTAGTGCCCTTCACACTGTCATTGATTTGCTTTAGCACTTAAAAGAGATTTTTTAATTATTTTTTTCTCCTCTTCCCACTGCCCTCAGCTCTCTCTTACAGAAAACAGAAATAAGCAAATGAGCTGGCGTGACAGCTACACGAGATAATACTACTGCAACTTGAGCAAAACATCTGTATTTTTATTATGGTTCTTCCAGAGGTCAGGTCCAATACCATAATCTTCACTATTTTTAATAGCAGTTTTTAAATACAGCTATGCAGTTATTCTTGAGGAGACAATTCTGTAAGTAAGGCTTAGTCATACAACACAAGGTTTCATAGTAATTACTTGGAGAGCCCAGACACCTCAGCTTCTGCTTCTTTGCTGGGGAGGGCAGAAGCAAGAAAGAAGAGAGGTAATAAGTAGCTGATTCAGAATCAAAAACCTATCTGGTTGCCTTTGGCACTCTCTTTCCTTTTGTTCTATTGTCCCTCAAGTACCATCTTGCACTTTCGTCCCCAACTGTCTCCTTTTCCCATCATAGTTCTCACTTTTGGCTTAGCTATCAGAAGCTTGCACAAAAACCCAGGAAAGGTAGGCAAATACAATTAAAACAAACCAAACACAGATCTTCCCCCTCCCTCCCAGTGAATCATAGAATGTTCTGGGTTGGAAGGGACTTTAAAGGTCATCTAGTTCCAAACCCCGCTGCTAGAGGCAGGGACACCTTCCACTAGACCAGGTTCCTCAAAGGCCCTCTGACCTGGCCTTGAACATTTTTAGGAATGGGGCCTCTTTAGGTACTAATGTAGGACTATTTGAGAAACAGATGACAACCTTTCATTCAGAAGTTTATGGTATTCAAACTTAAGCACTGCACAGACCTAGCTATTCCAGCTTCCCCTTCTTAATTCTTAAGAGACAATACTCTCTTGCAGTGACCTGGAACATGTCAACCACTTATTTATTTCTGAATCCTCATTGCTTGTGAAGACCATCTTCACCTAATGCACTCTCGGTACATCCATGAAGGAGAATACACTGATGTAAACATTTTCAGTTTCAAAGATGTCTAAGAAATACTGAGTGGCAAAGACTATATTCAGCCGAGACACATAATCTCAGAAGAACCAGAAAGGACGGGACAGACAATGACAACAACTTTGCAGTGATATAGTGACTCTCCCCTTCACTTCAGAAAATAACAGTGTATAGGTTTATACTATCTTTACATAAGATTTGAAGATATGATGCTGACTGCAGCACTAACAAAAACTTAAAATTCTAATAAAGATAGTGCTATATGTTCGAGAAGCTTCCTAACTTCCCCCAAGATTCACGGCCCACTTAACACCTTACCTGTAAGTGATACTTATTTTTCAGTCTAACCAGCACTACTGCCCCTAAGAAATGCAAAATACAGGAGTCAGCAGCTGCAAGATGAATAGACTAAATATTTAGAGTTGCATACTGACAGGGTATTCAAACAATTTTACTGATAGATCCCCTAATTCAAAACTCAGTAGTTTCCCGAGTAGCTCTAGGGGGTATTTACCATCTAATTACCAACAATAAACAAACTACAATAAACTGCATGAGCAAGATTGGAAGAAATAAGCTGGCATACTACAGAGTGCTTCTGCAGCACTGCATCCAATTCAGAAGAAACACATTCTTATTTCAAGCAATTAATATGTTTTTTATAAACCTGCAGACCTTTCCTGTATTCCCTAGCAAAAGGCTCCGTGTTTTAGAAGCATTAATCCAGTCTACCTAATCCATAGGTGGGCAAATCCCAAGCAAAATGCAAGTCCATTTAGTTCTCTCATATGGAATTACTCTCCAGAAATTTCCATTCCTGCATAGCTGAGTTATTAACAGAGGGGTTTATCCTGTATGCAATGGCCTTCCTTTTGATTTTGAAAGAAACACAAGTTCTTTTGTCAGAAAGCCATGCCTTCAAGCTTGGCTTCAACATCTTAACAGCCACTAGAAATATTATTTCAGAGAGTCCACACTTGACTCCCTGAAAAAGACTGTTTTCAAACAAGCACCCTGTGCTGAGAGGGTTAACATGATCTGGCCTTCTCCCAGGTTTAATTCTGGGGAAGCCAGGCATCTAAAATGAACATGAATAACAAATTTATTATGAGTCTTGGAATTTGTTCAGATAAACAATACTTGGCATACTTAGCCTCAGGTACTATCCTGATCCCATATTAGTTACAACTGACTAATTATATGATACTTCTTTGTCAAGTAGCACCTCTTAAAGTTACTTCTAGAGTTTTACAGTTACAGTAATTCAAATTGTTACTTTCTTTTAGAAACAACCAATCTCTAGGTGGCATAGTTTAAGCTTATTAAATTTTAAATGAAGCTGAAAGCAACCATGTAAATACCCCCCTCTTTCCTTTTATTTATTTATTAAGACTTTTAAATTTAGGGATTTTTTTTAATGATTTAATAGCAATGTGTGCCAGGTCAGTCCTTTTACACATGTCACCACTGCTGGTAATTTAAGTAATACAAAACCCAACATCATTGTTCGAATTCCACAATCTGTCCTGTTTCATTATGTTACTGCTCCTAGTTGTAACTGAAGGTTATTACTTCCTTTTACGAAACTCGACTTAAAAAAACTGAGTAGTGTCTCATCAGCCAGAAGTTACTTCTTCATAATTTTCATATCCTCCAACTTCATAATGAATGTAACCAAGTCATTAATACTGTAGCAACAGCAACACTGTTGTAGCCACTGTGGTCTAGGGAAAAAAGGTTCTTAGGAAAAGGCAACAGACGTTCCTTCAGCCACACCAATTTCTTTTTAAAGAGCTATGTCCAAAAGCTTGGCCATATGCTCTAAAGCACAACAACAAGTTTAAAAAAAAATACTATCTCTTTCCC
>NW_009933352.1:66982-72741 GCF_000696875.1 Nestor notabilis
TACATCCCTTCGGATACATCATAAGAAAGAGTCACCAGCCTAGAATGCAAATAGCTGAAGCAGGGCCACTTAATACTTTAAAGAAAAATTTAAAGCTGTAGACAAAAACGGGGCCACCTGTTAAAATGATTGCTGAACCAGTGGGGCAGAGGTGAACATGCTCTTATTGGGCAAGGAACAGCCTATACAATCCCAAAGGATGAGTTGGAAACTAACTACTATCTGGCTTAGGACGGACATATTTTATAATTAAGTTCCTAGGAAAGAACTGGGATGTAAAAGGCAGTGGTGAGGAAGACTGCTCTTCAGTGCAGTATTTAATAGGAAACGGCATGGAACTACGGGTTAAGGAAACTGCCTACTTCTGCTCCATTTCTATTTTTAGCGTATCAGTACTTTGTACACATTGAAGAGGGGAGGGGAGACAGAAGACTATCACAGCAGTACCAAGTTCTGTTATTGCTTCCTCTGCTATGGACAGCTAACAAAACACCTTAAGACAAGTTATGCAGGCCAAACTAGTCACTGTATGCTTGCCCACTTCTCCTAAGAACATGAACTTCTCCAACACAACATTCCCTACCGCTATCATCTTACTGAATTTAGGCTGCCCTCCCCCACCACAAAAGGGTAGAACATCTGTCTATAATGGATTAGGAAACAAGAATCCCATTAGAGATTACCAAATTACTCTTGAGAAAATAAACACTATCTTAACATAAAGCCAGTCTTTCAATTTTTAGCACCTACAATATATTTGATTTTTCCAAGTGTCTAAAGATATCCTGATATGCAAAGGCATGAAACAACTCTTAAGAGCTCCTGAAAATCCTGCGAAGTTCAGAATAGCAAACACAAGAGAAATGCCTAATCCTGCTCACACTGAGGCAGTTCTCCAACCCCGCAGTAGCCCATCTACATAGCTCAAACAGCCCACAGGACTTGTGGCTTATCTACAGATACACCACAGTAGGAAAATCCATGAGTAACCAAGCAGACACCACTGCCCCTGGATAAGTCACCACACCTGTGGCCTCAGCAATGCTTGTTACTCTGCAGGATCCAAACAACCCATACTGGACCTTAGAGGATTCAGATGAACGTCTTCCTCGATTTGCTTAGCTCCTTCACTGCAGTAAGTCATAGCCCTTTGAAACAAGGGCACCCCTACTATTTATGAGTGTAGAGCACATATTTGAATAATCTGTCCCTAAAATAGCATAATTATAAAGACAAGACAATGTTTTCATTTCAGGACTTTTTGCACTCAGCATAAATATGCTGCACAGAATCACAGAATTCATTTTAAGACTTGCCCGTGGCTGTTTGCTTAATCAGTGCATTCAGTGAAGAAGTCATTAGCAACATCTTTGCCTGAGAAAACACCAAGCATAGTTAGATAATGATTTTTGTTGCATTTTACTATGATAACCAGAAAAATTTGGGCAACATAAATGACTGATGTCTTTCTTAACTAGAGGGTCATTTGCTATACAGGCTTCGTAATTTCAGGCATCCTATAAACTTAACAATAAGCATTTGCTTCAAATACTATCCCACTTAAATCAAACACTTAAAATTTGACAGTGTGTTACTACACCAAACATTGGGACTATTAATTTTGGCAGACACACATATGGCTTTACGCTCTCCACTGTACATTGTGACTGTACTCCACTTCCTCCCTCCCCAATATACACAAGGCATCACCTTTCCTCTAGCTACAGAGTATAGGAGAACAAAAAGAAAAGAAGGTCCTACTTCATACTACAAGCTTATTGGCATGGCCAATGACAGAATGGGTGAACAACTGGCTCCTTGGTCAGATCCTCAACTTTGATACAGTTTTTGGGTAAGTGCTTTGACCAGAGATAAGCAATACTTTTGCACAGCATTTCAAACAAAGAACCCTAAGTATTTAGCATAATTCATGGCTTGAATAGTTCACTAGTTACAGATCTGTTTTCTACTTAGCATCTTATGCTGAGGACTTGATCACAAGTATTTTCACGAGTCTTCATACCCAGAAGTTTTGACCACAATGGTATATTGTAAACGTGGACATACACTCAAGCTTAATGACAACTCTTGACTTCAAGCACCAATTCAAAATACAATGCTTTCAGACTTTCTTTTCATAAACAGAAGGTCAACTTCTACTCTCATAGTACATAAGTAGTAGTACAACGTGCATATTAAATTATCTGACATACGACAACCCATTTCTAGATGTCTTCCTTGAAAGAAAGATTAGCTACCTGGTCACTGATAAGGTCTTACTCATTTTCCCCTCTATAGGTGGAACCAGATCTCAGGCACAGTCAGATTTCAAGCTCTGTTTACATTACAGTAATCTTTGTGCTGGATGTTGAACCAGAAGAAATCTCCAGAATCTATTTCATAATGACTACAGAGAGTGCAGAGCTCATGGCTCTTCTCACATTACAACAAAATTTGTACTGAAAAATGCACTTAAGCTATCATTTGGTAGCTGAAGTATCCAACGGTCATAACTGTAACAGTCAAAGAATTTAAGAAAATCCAAACCCAAAATATAAGTCATATAGATGATTTCCTGTTTGAAAACAAAACATTACAAGAAGTATTTCCTCAGGTCCAAATACAGCTTACTGGAACATTACCAAAATTAAATGCAGTCATTTCACAGGATCTTTTTGTCCAAGTAGAAGGAAGGTTCTGATGTTAAATCCTCAGCTTATTTCCATACTTGGTGTTAATTCCCCTAACACACTTCATACGTATTTATTTCTTCTTTCTTTTCATAGCTGAAAAGCTCATCAACAACTTGTGAATTGATCTGCTAAGTTCATATAGACTTAAATGGGAAAAACAAAATACTGTTTCAAACTTAGCTGGGATTACAACACTTTAAAAAACACTTTAAAAGCTTGTGCACATGTCCTCGGCAAGAAACAAATACACTAAGCAGGATATGGGGTAGAACTGTAAACCATATCATGAAAACTACATGTCAACCCCTCTAGCAGAGGAAACCAAGGAGTCCTTGCAACCAGGGAGTCTTGAACTGTTAAGATGATCAAATTCTCAACTCCCAATTAAAGTGGTAGACAATAGATACTGACTGGAGCCAGAAAGATGGTTAGAAAAAACCCAAAATCCAATTAATTACAGGACTGAGGTGGAAGACTGGGAAGTATTCTTTACACACGTACTGAAAACTAGAAGGAAGTCCCCAGCGCTCAGACTCAGCATTCAAAAAGGCTCAGGGATTCAAGTCCTGTCCCCACACTTAGCACTTAAAGCATTTATTTGAGTTCTGGGGTAGTTTAAGTTGTGCTTTTTTTGTTTGTTTTCTTTAACCAATGTGGACTGCATTTGAGCTCTCAGCTTAAAGGTGGAAACCTTTACACCTCATTACTAATATCCTGACACAATCATTGCCACAGCATCTATTAGCAATGTTCAAAAAGACATCAGAAGAAATTAGGCCCCTTACATTTTGCCATCTCTGCCACCACTAGGTTCAACTGCAAGCAAGATTTCTCTCGACACTGTCTACTGTATACTACCAACAGCATCAATTTAAAAGCCTAAAAAAAACAAAACCGAAACCATGTTCTTTTACGGCATAACTAGGAAAAAGTAACCAAAACTGATAGGCAGTGGAAGGTAGCATAAAGATAGTTGATAACAGGCATAACACAATCATACAAGCCAGGAATCCCACATGTACAAATACAAATTACTTAGCTAATCAAGAATTTAGGTTTTTTTAGTTCTCTTCTGTTCAAGCGTGCCAAGATAAATGTGGCCGTGGACATAAGGCCCACAAGGATAAAAAGTATGTTAAGTAGATATTAAGAGAAGAACATTCACAGAAGTTTTTGTAATGCTTTATAATCCCAAAAATGAGAAACCGGATACCATGTCCGGAAGGGGTGACTGAACGAAACAAGATCTGAAATTTGAACACAGAAGTCTTCCAATATTCTAGTATTTCTACAGTATTTACAATCCCCCTCCCCCCCACACACTATTAAAACTATATGAACAAAAGCCCAGGAAATAATGCTACCCATCAACTGGTAGCATTTCTGTTTTGACAAGGAAATTCATGTGAACTGTACCCATGAGGTCTTAGCTTCTAAAGACAATGCTGTGATCAAGATCAAAAAGCTAAGAAATAACTTAGATAAAAAGCGATTAAAGACTGTAAGAATTCAAACTGAACTCATAAATTACTTTTCTCCTCTAAGAGATATGCTATTCAGGTTTTATAAAAATCGGGTATCTGAAAGTGTACCAGTGAAGAGTTAAACACAAGGGACACTGTATTTTGCAATACCCTTAAATTAACATACCTTTCAGTATAATTAGCTTGGCTGATACCGTATACATGCTCAAAAGGCTAAGGCTAATGCGACACGAACACCATGAGGAAGCAGTTTCAAGTAACTGCTATAGTAAGATACAACTTTCAATTTTACACCAGTCTGTACACCAGCCCACAATTAAAACAGGTAATTATTCTGTATCTAAAAAAAAAAAAGCCTTTTAAGACAGTGCATGCACATGTGGAAGGCAGTATTTTTCCACAGCCACACAGAATAGCTACGTTTTAAGAGTATGTTGAACTGGAAGTGGGAACCTTGCATCCCAATTTTACACAAGATAAAAATCAGCAAAACTTAAGCTGATGCAATTTCTCACAATTCCTCATGTAGCAGAATTCTAACACAACACTATTCAGAAGCAAAAAGAACATTTATCTTCATTTATCTGCTATTAATATAAATACATTTGAGCAGGGGTGGAAGTATACTTTATCTGCCCCTAGAGCTAGGTAATACCACCAGTTTGAAATATTACCCAAAATAAATTACTTCTCCAACTGCGTGTATTTATTGTTGAAATGTGTGCACATCTATGTTAGAATAATCTCTGAAAGCACACTTTGAAAGAGATGTGCAACTCAGTAGGTCAACACTGGCATTTAAGTTTTTTAAATCTCGCTCTGGAAGACAAAGTTGCCCTGAATACACCCTGAAAGTAAAATTAAGACTTGGGAGTTGATAAAAATCACCACCGCTAACAGTATCTTACAACCACTAAGTTTACCAGTAACTTAGCATTTCAGGAAGCGTGAAGTTTTTCAGTAGTAATGCAGTAAGGTGTGCATGTTGCTTCAGCCTGCAGAATATCACTTCTGAGTAAGTGCATACCAGAAAGTGACATCAGATCGAAACCACATAGTTTCACTCGAGAGCAAACACCACAATGCCCGAGCTCCAGCAACACCAGCTAACACACTATGGGAACTTGTCACACTGAAACCAGGGCACCTACTCAGGAGTCACTGCTAGAAATTAGTTGGAAATTTGAAGTCAAACTAGTTCCAATGCAAACCTTTAATTTCACACGAAGGAGAAATAACCTGTTGAGCATTCCTAGCTCCACCTCTTTCCCTCGGGGACATTCGACGTTACTCACCGCCGCGGCAGTGCTAGGGGAGGTCAGAGTACACACCTCGCAACGTGCACCTGCACCATAAACACCTACAGATCAGGTGGAGGACCAGTGCAAGTTTCTGAAGGATTACTGCCGCCCCAAGTCTGTTTGCCGTATGTCAGCAACAATCATCCCTAACTGATTCAGCGGCTACAGAAAAATCCTGCAGTACTGGCCTCTCCCGGTTGAACCTTTCCTAATTACTATCCGACTCCAGCCTGGAACAAAAGGGCACGGCCTGCCCCAGCGCGCGGGCGGCGCCCGCCCGA
>NW_009933353.1:0-3320 GCF_000696875.1 Nestor notabilis
TAATTATGATGATGATTATTATTATTATTTTGAAATTTAAATTCATAATTTATGGAAAGAAATCTATTGCAAGAAATTGAAAAAAAAAATCCTTTTTAATTCCAAGCTTATTTTTTGACAGGTCTTGTGAGCTGTCTATGTCATGCATATTGTGTCTGACATCATGGCAAACATATCTTCAACAGTGAACTTTTGAAAGAGTTTGAAACTTGCAATGAGTAAACTCAGTGACAGAAATCCGAGTCAACTGCTTTTTTATTGTAAACAGACAGTTTAACAGTGGTTAAAGGTCTTTGACCTGTGAGTCCTATCAGTTTTAAATTTAATCACTGTGATCAGCATTATAACAATGCCTCAAAAAGCGTGAGATAATCTGTGTGGATTAATAATGTAACAAATGTTTATCTATAATTAACAAAAACTTATCTTATATTAACTACATGAGAAGATAGATTATTTTTATATAGATTATATAGATTATTTTTGATGTATTTATGTCATATTTTATGTCTTATGTTTTGATGTATTTTCATTACTTTCCAGGGAC
This sequence comes from Nestor notabilis, assembly GCF_000696875.1. Lineage (NCBI taxonomy): Eukaryota > Metazoa > Chordata > Aves > Psittaciformes > Psittacidae > Nestor > Nestor notabilis. The sequence continues at coordinate 548 of NW_009933353.1, forward strand.
TTGATGCAAATCAATTGATGATACATCCTTTAGAGAAAACCATCTACTTCTGTGGCTAGAAAAATATTTGAAAACACAATAATCCTCTATTAGCTGCAAATTAGCTTATTAATGAAAACTAGATGTAGATTATAAACATCCATTGTCTTCAATGTTATTATTGAAATGTTAGATGTTCAGTGGTTGTTATATAAATATACAATATACAAGGAAATTTCAGAAATTCTCAATATTAAATCAAACTCCCTGGGGTTTTTGGTTCAGTTTTTTTTTTTTTCAATTCAGAGAGTTCTTTTCAAAGACCCCATGTCTTTGGAAAACACTTATTTCTTTATCCTTGCATCCAAATCTGCAACCTCACTGTCTGATGAAGGTCTTTTGTTTCCTCTCAGATATTCCACGAAATACAATATTTACCCTTTTCCATAAATAGTAGTGTCCTGGCTTGGCATACTAAAAAAAATCTTCGTATGCAGTTTTGTTGTAAATACTTAAGATGTGCTCAGATAGATTTATAATTAGACAATTATACTATAGGAAAAATAGTCCTCAATGTTTATAAAATCATCAGTGAAGAAATGAAAGCTTTATCTACTTACATATTGATTAGATGGGAAAAAAATATTTCTTTTTATCCAGCTGACTTGCCAAAGTCACTTCAGGGTAGAGTTAAATGACGTAAGTCCAGCTGATTTTTTTGTTCATTGCTACTGAAAGAATTGGCTACTCTTGCACCTCTACACTCCTGGCTTCATCCCTTACACTTCTTTGATCACAAGGAAGACAATTCTACTCACTAAAACAACAGAAAATAATCCAGCAAAAACTAAAGAAGTAGTAGTTTATTGCTGATGTAATGACCTGGAAATGCTCACCAAGAGGTCAAACAAATGCCAGAGTCTGCACAAGAAATGAGGAACAACTTTCACTGAAAGAATCATAGAGTCATAAAATGGTTTGGGTTGGAACGGACCTTAAGAACATCTAGCTCCAATCCCCCTGCTATGGGCAGGGACGCCTCATGCCAGACCATGTCCAACCTGGCCTTGAACACTGCCAGGGATCGAACATTCACAGCTTCCTTGAGTAGCCCATTCCAGTGCCTCACAACCCTCACAGTAAAGAACTTGTTTCTTATATCTAACCTGAACTTCCCCTGTTTAAGTTTGAACCCATTCCCCCTTGTCCTACCACTATAGTCCAGGATGAAGAGTCCCTCTCTGGCATCCTTGTAGGCCCCCTTCAGATATGGGAAGGCTGCTCTGAGGTCTCCTCCAGGCTGAACTGCCCTAACTTTGTTATCCTGTCTTCATACGGGAGGTGCTCCAGCCCCCTGATCATCCTTGTGGCCCTCTTCTGGAGTTGTTCCAACAGCTCCATGTTCTCCAAGGGGGGTCTCACGAGAGCAGAGTGAAGGGGCAGGGTCACCTCCTTTGACCTGCTGTTCATACTTCTTTTGATGCAGCCCAGAATATGGTTGGCTTCCTGGGCTGCAAGCACATATTGAAGCTGGCTCCTGTTCAGTTTCTTGTTGACCTACATCCCCAAGTCCTTCTCTGCAGGGCTGCTCTGAATCACTTCACCTAACCTGCGGCTGTGCCTAGGAAGAAGCAGAACTGCTGATTTAATGGCAGTTCCAGGATAGCTCAGTTCAGCTGTTCTGTCAGATTGCGCCTGGATATTGCATTTAGTAAAGAAAACATTTTTTGGAAGATCATGTTAATTTATGTGAACTCTTTCTCAAGTTCTCTAGAGGAACCAAACACCTGTGCTCAACTGCACTCAGTTTTACTCTTTCCTATTTAAAAAGTAATTTTGTTATATGCTTTACTTGGATTCTTTTTCTTAGATTCAAATGTATTTTTTATATTTCCTGTACCTTACTTACTTCCTGGAAACTTTTCACTTCAACAGGTAAGTTGTTGAAGCAATTGTTGCTAAGGTCACTGTGAATTGATGTAGTAGTGATTGAACTCATTTCTAGTTTTTAAGATACAGATCATGCCTTCACAAGATAAGGACATAATCTAGCAGTTCATGAACATGAGAAAGACACAGTTCTGCCATTTACTCCTCTCTAACCTGTTTTTCCATTTCTATTTTCATATGCCTTACATTTATCTTGTTCATCTATTGGACTACTCCCTGAGATGATTTAACGCATTTTCTCAGCAGAAAATCAGCGCTGAAAAACATGCCAAAAAGATAGCTATTTTTTCTCTGATGACTACTTTTAATTTATTCAGAAAAGGGATTGAAGATGCCAGAACAAGAAAAGAAAAATGTCAAAAAGTAAGAAGGTACAAGGGAAGCTGTTAAAGAGGTAACAGAGAGAGGAGAGGAAATTTCATCTTTCATTTTACTTCTGATGGTGTGAACTAACAGGTTATGTTACTAAAAATAGAGTGACAGCATCACTTTACAGCTCTCAGTTGGAAGTGTTTCCGGTGCTGAGCATTATACTTCATTCAAGTGTACATAATACAGATGCATCAGATAAAATCGTAAAGCTCATTTTGAGCTACTGTCTAAAACAAAACAATTGTAATTAACCATCAAGTGTGACAATAGATTACAGACAATGATCCATCAAACACTCAGCAACTTTCTTCTATGGCAAGTTAAGGCAAGTGAGAGGGAATGACAGCAAGTTAAGAAAAGCTTTTTCATGAGGAAGCTGGTGCAACACCAGAACAGATTTTCCAGAGAGGCTGGCAAATTTACATCTGGGGGCTTCAGTTAGTGTTCTGGTGTTCCTCAGTGGCACGACTCT
>NW_009933354.1:0-7959 GCF_000696875.1 Nestor notabilis
GCACAGCTCCGCTGCCTGTCAGCAGGTCCGTGGGCTGCTGTCTTCCATGGCGTACAGCTGAAGGACCCTGCAGGGCTTGAGCAGGGGATGAGACACCTGTGAGCAGATCCTTGAGGTTGTGATCTCTGTTCCCTTCTGTCCAGGGAGGAAGGGGGTTCATCAGTCGCACGTCGTGCAACCCATGTGCATTGCTGACCTTTGGCTTTTCTTGTTTGGTGTTTTTCCCACTGCCAGGAAGAGCAAGCAGTGGTGCTTTGACGTCAAATCCAGCACTCCGAAGTCTTATCTCCAGGAACAAGGGCAGTTGTCTGACTCCAGGTAGCCAAGAGCATCAGACACTTGTCTGAGATGTCGATTCAAGTCCCTCCTGTGAATGCGACCCCAACATATCCCTGTTGAGGACCTTGACACAATGCAATAGGCACTAGGTGAGAGACAGGCTTGCTTTGTGAAGCAGGGAAAGGGTTTAGGAGCAGCTTCCTTCCCAGGGCAGGGCTGTCAGGGAAGCAGCAGGAGGTGGAAAGGTGCCAGCCTGGACCTGCCTGCCCTGCCCAGGGTATGGCAGGAAGAACAGCAGGACTGAGTGAGGCCCTCAAGGCTCCTGAGAGGGAAGGCAGCTTTTCTCTGGCCCTTGTTTTGGCAACCTTTCTGCATGTTAAAACCTCCTGGTTTCTCCTTCAGAGGCTGGTGATCACAGAGCCTGTTGGGGCTGGAGGCCTTGTCTGTGCCTGTCACCTGCCTGCTTGAGTGCTTTGTGTCCGTACGCCAGGAGCAGGTCACTGTGGACTTTAGGATGGAAAATAAAAGCTGGAAGTGGCTGAATTCCTTCCAGGCAGAAATTGTAGATCTCCTGTCTCCTGGGGGCATGGTGATGAATGTGGCAGACCTTCCTGGTCATTATTTCATAGCCTGTGGGTTTCCCTGTGACAGGCATCATCCCTGTGCCTGGTGTCCTTGTTGGTCATCTGGTTTGGAGTCTGAATCTCTGAACTCCCCGGCATGCTGTAGGGGAAGGCTCTTTGCAGAGTCGCTCTTTTATCTCCTGCAGAGGCAGGCGCCAGAGTCAGGAGGGAGAGCAGATGGTGACCTGTTTTTGCCAGTGAAAGAATGAGTTTGGAAAGGCACCGTTGAAGTGAGGACATGGGGAAGAGACTGCCTGGCAGTGCCTTAGATAAACAAGAGTTCATTTGAGCCAGCCCTGGCCTGAGAGTGCCTGAGACCTGCCTTTCCCATGCTCCAGGAAGAAGATGTGCCCATGGTCGCGAGGTGCAAAATGTAGACCTCTGTGGTGCTTGGTTCTTAACCCGTGGTGTTAAAAGTACATGTGGTACGATGGGAGGAGTTTGTACATTGTGTACCTGGTCTCTGATTGTCACTCCAGAAGAAGTGACCCTCCATGAGATAGACCTCACTGTTCGTGTTTCAACCTGATCCCCAGTATTTGTCCGAAGCAGGAAGGATGAGGGTGTTTTTCCCTTTGTTTTCCCATGTGCAGTTAACTATTTGAAGATGATTCACTGTTATGCATATAAACATATGCTTCTGCTTGGATGTTGCTAATTTCTTGGCTTCAGCAGCTTCTTCTGGGAGTTTGGCCATGTCTGGTTCATGTTGAGTGAACAAGTGTTGTTAGTGCCTATTGCTTTGTGAGGGGTTGGCTGTGGGGGAGTTCTGGGTTGAAGCTTGGTCCCTGCTAACATTCGTCTGCTGCCTTCATCACAGCGTCATTGCTGGCCACTTCTGCTGTAGCAAAAGGTGCCTGGGGCAGAGTGGGTTGCCCTGAGCAGAACTCAGGAGTCACCTGAGCCGCAGGGCTGGGAGGTGCTGGATGAATTACCCTGGGAGGGATTGCCTGGTTTTGGGATGTGATCTGCAGTGGAAGACGTGGCTGTCACTTCCCAATGCAGAATATGGAGTAATGGAGAAAGGATTCAAAGGGTGGATAAATGAGCCCTTTGCCTCATGGTAGTTCATGCAAATCTGTCCTAGGTGCTATGCAGATCAGCTTTCCAGCTGCTGGCTCCTCCATGAGATGGAAGGTGGCCATCAAGGCCAGGCTGGGGCTTGGAGCGACCTGCTCTAGTGGAAGGTGTCCCTGCCAATGGCAGGGGGTTGGAACTGGATGAGCTTTAAGGTCTTTTCCCACCCAAACCAGTCTGGGATTCTATGGTCTTGATCCCACACAGGGAAATGCCCCACATCAGCTGCTCCCCACACCACCATGGCACCGCTTCCAGGGAAATCCCAGCTCTGCTGGAACTAGCCCATCAAAGGGATGGATGTCCCTGTGTCTAACAAGGGTGCGGTGCACCAGCCAGGTATTTGGAAGGTATTAATGGCAGGGAGAGAGTGTTTCTAGGCCTGGGGAAACAGTAAAATGGGCTGGAGTGGTCCAACTGTGGATGTGGAGGGAGATACCAGGAGTCTGAGGAGTGCTGTGGTGATTAGGATGGGATACAGGGAGGCAAATGAGTCACTCGGAGATTAGGTAAATCTCAGCAGGATTATTACAAGGGAAAATCCTGCAGACGCTGGATCTCAACAGCTTGAGAAGTCACCTTAAAAGGGGAATTTTCTAGGACACTGACCTTGGAAGAATGCATCTTGTTTTAATGGGGATTTGAGTGCAAAACCCTGGCTGGTTCTGGCTCTACTGATCCATCCCTTTCTAAAAGAGATTCGTAGTCCTTCACAGCTCACGTGGTAGGGCAGATGGCCCAACACACAGGCCAGTGGTGTCCTCTGGGTGCAGGACAGGGTACCCTGGCTGTCCTTTGATGCTCACCATGTCAGGTCGTGCTGCTCTGAGCCTGCCAGGGTGAGGTTCCCCTGGCTGTTTCTGCAGGACAACAGCGATGGTGGAAGCGGTAGGACACTGGGGACTGAGTGCTCCTGGTTCTACTCCAGGGCATATGGCACTAGGGGATGCCTCATGTATCCCTAGTGACAGAGGCTGGGCTTGGAGCAGGGGGTTGCTTGCAGGGGAGATGCGATGGTAAAGAGCATCAACACTGCCTCAGAGAGCCAAGGGGGAGCAGGCTTTATTGTCTCAGTAGGACTCTGTGGTGTCTGGGAAGCTGGCTGCTGGTGTGATCCAGTCTGTGATCCTTCTGGTTGGAATATTAACTTTCAGAGCATGAAATGTTTATGAATGAGGCAGTGGTATCGGGGCATGCAGCCGTGCGAGGCAGCACCTCTGAGATGAGAGAACTGCCCTCCTCTTTTTCTGGCAGACTGTCAGGATCATCAGTTTCTTTTGGTGACCATCCCGAGGGAAGAAGGGGGCAGTTGGATTATGAAGGTCTCTGTGGGAGGGTTGTGCTGTGGTGGATTTTGGTGTAGGGATGGACCTTGGGAGAGCACGGCAGTTAACTGTCTGCTCTTTAGCCCCTCTCTTCTTCTCCTGCAGGGTTGTACATTAGCCTTGTGCAGGCAGGGGAAGGTGGAACCTGGTGGCCCTGTAACTGCCTCTTGTTCACTCCGGGAGCGAGCTCTACCTCTCATTGCCGACAAAAAAGGTGCTGTGAGCCAAGTGGTTTTGGTATAGCCCACCCTGGCCTCGTTCTCTGGCTTCTGCAGGGAATATGGGTATTAAATGTTGATTTAGAGTCTGGCTCTGCAGCCCTGCTTCGTGTCCCTTGGCTTGGTGGGGCTCCTGTGAGCACCAGGCGAGGGGAGAAGGAGCTACCACCACCCAGACCTTCATTAATGGGGGCATCTGCGTGGCCTTGGGTTCAGAAGGGGGGTTGTTCCCTTTATTTGAGCTGTCTGCAGTGGGAAGTGCTCCCCACAGGGGGTAGGTGGCAGTGCCTGGGGTCAGCCCATTTGCTGGCAGTGCTCCCGAGCCAGTCTCTTGCACCCTGCCCCTTTATTGTGAACGGCAGCTCTGCAGTTCCCCAGGTAGCAGATGAGCAGCACTCCCATCCAGGAGCACAGTGCCTTGGCTCACTATAAATAGATTAGACCTTAATCCTAAAAAGATAAAGCAGTGCTGCTCCTCAGGCAGATTAGGTGATAGCAGGAGGAATTTTCCAGCCCATGGAGCAGGCGGATGGAGGTGGTGAGCATGCCCCGCTGCCACATGAAGCCTTTATTCCTGACCCAGGGCATTCTGTTGTTTTAGGGGTAATTGGGCTACGTGGTGCTTTGAGATGCCAGGATGCACCTGGCGGGGCTCACATGCCCATCACTGGGACAGTCCTGGCGTGGGGGACACATCTCCACAGCCATGTGCAGCGATGCTGACCTGGAAAGATCTGAAGGACTCATATCCACAGCAGATAAAAGTCTGCCTTGTGTGTGCCACAGGCTGCAGCTGCCTCCAAATGCTGTTACACAATGTGAGCTCTCCTGTCGTGTGGAATTTGACTTTAACAACCTTCTAATTTAGCAAAGTGATGATTTTTCCCCCCCCACACCTTGTGCCTTGTTCCCACGTTGTTGCCATACTGGCAGTGCTGTGCTGCCTTTGGAGACGGACTGGAGTTAACCACGGCTCAGCCCCTTTGCTAGGCACAGCGTGGCTTTCTGCTGGGACAAGTGCGAGGCATGAACTAGTTAAGCAAGCTGGCACAGGCAGAAATGAAAATACTGGCAAACACAGCTTGGTCAGGCAGGTGATGGCCTCAGCCCTCCTGTTTCAGCAAGGGCAAATATTAAATAGTCACCTCGTGCAAGAGTGAGGTGCCTCTGTGCCGTTAATGAGAAGGCTGTGTTGCTATGTGGGGAGATGGGTGTCTGCATCGTGCTGTTCTGAAACACAGAACGATTTCAGGCAGAAAATTATTTTCTTCTTGTCTGCATTGATACAAACAGGAGACAGGTTTGGGGAAGGCAAAGAATAAATTTTAATTGGATTCTGAGACTCAAATGTGCCTTCAGTATATCTGAAGAGCACCTCGGCCCCGTGCTCCCACTCAGAGGATGCTCGGGGCTCCCAAATCCCTCTCATTAGTGGAAGAAGAGGCTCAGGTCGTCAGGGCTGGTCTCTGTAACGTGGTGAGGAGGAGCAGAGGAGAGGGGGTGCATCTCCTGAGGAAGCTTCAGTGTCTTCCCATTGGCAGTGGCTCTCCAAAGAAGAAAGATGGATTCTCTGGATGCCCCATCCCTGGCAGTGTTCAAGGCCAGGTTGGACATAGGGGCTTGGAGCAACCTGCTCTAGTGGAAGGTGTCCCTGCCCGGGGCAGGGGTTGGAGCTGGAGGAGCTTTAAGGTCCCTTCAAACCCAAATCACTACAATTTAATGATTTAAGGGCACAGGCTCTGCTAGGGGTGGTGCACAAAACGTAACATGGCTCATGGGTGAGAAACATGAGGAATGTGCTGATGTTTTCCATGATCTGGGTGCAGTTACCAGGCAAAGCCTCACATCCGGTGCCTCTTCCCTTAAAAGCACAGGGAGTTAAACCCTTGTTTAGGATGTGATTGTTGTGGAGTGAGAGCTGCTTTGAAACAAGCTGTTCTGAAACACAGCAAACCTCCTCCTCGTGCTCCTCCGGGCAATTGGCTCACTCCAGGAAGAAGCTGTTGTACCTTGAACTCACCTGGAGCCTCCAGCTATCTTGTCTTGGAGGGTGAAACAAAACTCCTGCACTATCTGTGCCGTGTTCCCTCCCTGGGAATGAAAGCAAGGTCAAGGTCCTCCTGCTGCCTGCCTGAGGCTGGGAGCCCTCCATGTGGGACAGAGCTGCTCAGGTATTTGGCATCAGTGAGGTTTCAGCTCTGCTGTAATGTGGGATGCGGAAGCTGACCTCTGCCCCCGAGGCACAGGAGATGTGGGGTTCAGCTCAAGGAGCTAGAGGAGGGGTTTTCCCACATGTGAGGGGTTTTCTTCCTTGTGTGGTTTGCTTAGAGGGGCTGGAGGAAGTCTCCTGGCAGCTTGGCTTAAGAGCATTTCACTTCCCAGTGTTTGTTTCTGGTCTGAGAAATGTGAAGCATGTGCCCCAGCCTGCAGGAAGGCCACTTTATAAAGGCTAGAAGTAAATAATCAAGATTAATAGCAGTAACAGCGTGGTATCGTGTTGCATACATAGGCCTTGAGTAAATGTGAAGGTTATCAAATAAATAATAATGATAATCCTGTGTATTTTTGCTCCTTCGGCTTTAAAAGCTGTTTTTAAGAAGGTTTTGTAAAGCAGGCTCACCAGGCCAGTGCGTCACCATCCTCAGAGGGAAGAGCTCCTGCCCAAGAGCTCAGGTCAGTCTCCCCTCTGGCAGGTTAAAGCCATTCCCCTTGTCCTGTCCCTCCATCCCTTGTCCAAAGCCCCTCTCCAGGTTTCCTGGAGCCCCTTTAGGCCCTGGAGCTGCTCTAAGGTGTCCCCTTCAGGAGCCTTCTCTTCTCCAGCTGCCCCAGCCCAGCTCTCTCAGCCTGGCTCCAGAGCAGAGCTGCTCCAGCCCTCGCAGAAGCTCCGCGGCCTCCTCTGGACTCGCTCCAGCAGCTCCACGTCCCTCTTGTGCTGTTGCCCCAGCATCTTTTGGCAAAACCAATTTTGCACATCAGTGGTGCCTGCGAGGGACTCATCCTGCCCCTGCTCCCGAGCCCTGGCTAAAAACTCAATTGACCATTGTGACTCTGTTTGGGGCAGTGAAGCACTTTAGCATTGGCTGGGAAAAAGAAGGATGATGTCACCTGAATTATTGGAAGGGGCTTGTACTTTGGTTTTTGGGCTTTCCAAGCAGCGATTCCTGCCATAGCCTGCAGTGACGGCACATTGCTGTTCGTTGCAGAAGTGGTGCCTTATTTTTAGCTGTGGTCAGCCTCAAGTCACAGCTGAGCTGCAGTGACATGTTTGCATGCAGAATTAGCTACATCTCCTCGTTTAGAGCGATTTATACAAATAGTGTTGGTGTGTCACTCGAAGGAAAAGAGTATTCCCTATCTGGACCTTCCGATACAGCGGGAGAAACTCTGGAAGTAGCAGCAGTTCTTGGAGCTGTGGCTGCAGCTTTGGGCACAGGGAATTTGGGGTTCTTCTGCCTGCCTGGGAGCAGGCAGGGAGCCCAGCATGGGCAGGGAGCTGTGGGGGCAGAGCATCCCCTCCCATGGACACTGTGCTGCTGTGATGGCAGGACCATTCTCATCTTACCAGAGCAATTCTGGCCGTGTGGCCAAGCTCCTTGGCTGGTTTGGAGGTTTTGCCCCATATCCCATTCTGGGGGCCCTGGGGAACCCCACTGCTCTCAGGGCAAAGGCATGGCTTTAGCAGAGGGACTGGATGGCAGCTAAAAAATGTTACCCTGGTTGGAGAACACAGGCTAATACCAGGCATTTGTTTAATAGGATGTGGATGGGTCATCCCCATTTGTTACTGCAAATGCCCTTTACAGGGAGCAAACAGCAAGAGAGCAGAGAGGACTGATGTGTTTTACCTCCTCCTTGTGATCCAGGCTGGCTCCTTGGGCCACAGGGCCCGGCACTTTGGCAGGCTCATGGGGAAAAAGGGCTCAGCCCTGGGGTTGGGTGTTTGCCCAGAGAAACTGTGGCTGCTCCATCTCCTTCGAGTTCCTTTAGGGCATCCAGCTGCCTCTGAGCGCCTTGGGGAAATTCTGTGCCTCTGGATTTGTCTCCTTTCCTTGCCCAGGATCCAGATGGCACCAGGTTCCCTGTCCTCTGGTAGTGAACACAGCAGGCAGCCTGCCAGCGCTGGGAATGCTCTGCCCGGGCCTTTGGTGCTCCTTGGCCTTGGTGTGTCAGTGCTGGTCTCCTTTGCCTCTCACCTCTTTGGGGGCTGCAGTGGTGACCCTGGGGCTGAGCTGCTCTGAGCAGCCACAGTTCTGGCAGCCACAGGTCAGTGAGGACCAGTGCTTGGTCCTTGGTGGTGTTGCTGGTGCTGCTGGCAGAGGGCTTTGTGGCACGGGTGAGGTTTCCCAGGGAAACCAGCGCTGTCTCGTTCAGTCGTGGGTCCTGCTTTCTGAGCATGAAATGAGAAATTTGGAGAGAAACTTGAAGCCTCAGGGAGGG
>NW_009933354.1:7980-12324 GCF_000696875.1 Nestor notabilis
TCTGGGCCCCAGGGTGCTGACCCCCTCTTTGTCCCATTTCCCAGCAGTACCTGCTGGCTGTCCACATGCTGCTGGGACACAGGTACCTTTAGCATCACCCAGCGATGTGTGCTGGGTCTGTGCCTGCTGCGCACGGGTGGGCTGCCCTGAGCATCCCCCAGGCTGGCGGGGAGGCAGAGCCAGGAGCTTGCAGGTCCCTGTTCAGCAGAGGCCAGGAATGATGGGAAGAGCTGCCTCCACGTCCTGGGGGCTAAGTACTGGGCCCTCCAAGGAGGATGTGGCTACCAGCACCTGGGGCTGGTGGCCCCATGTCACCAGCCCTGGGAACAGCAGCATTTTGCTGCCCTCTAGTGAGGTCTGGCAGCTGGGCTCCCTTTGGGGTCCCCTCCACACCACCACTTCCCTTTGGGGTCCCCACTGCACCATCTCCTCTCTTTGGGGTCTCCAGGACAGGGCATGTTTCTGCAGGATGGTGGTACTTTGTGGTGGGAACTGCTATCCTGGGGGTGGCTGCTCCGTGTCCCACTGCAGGACAAGTCACCAGCTTAAAACTGCTTGATCCCCAAAGCATCTGGGCTCATGTTCCCCTTCCCATGGGCTCATGGGACCCCTCATGGTCTCCTTGCCATGCCTTGGGCTGCAAGGTGCTATCATCAAGGTGTCAGCCCCGGCCACCCCTTTCCCTTTGGGACCTGCTTTTTGCCAAGCAGCGAGGAGACACTTACCCTGGTCCTGCCCAGGCAGCTGTTGCTGTGTGTAAATAATACATATTAATTAAAAGGAAAATCAAACCGAGGCATATTTATAATGAGATAATCCATGAGCCCCTGGGATAATTAATTATGGTAATAGAGCCGCCTGCACTGTGTGGGCTTGCAGGAGATCAGCGGCGCGCGCAGCCGGTCACAGTGTGGGGCTGGGGGATGCTGGGATGCAGGGATGCAGGGATGTATGGTCCATCCCTGCCTCGGCTGGGCTCTGCTCCCCCATGCCCTGCTCTCAGTGCTCTGTGGCTGGCTGGGAGAGGACCTGGCACAGCTTTTTCCTTCTTCTCGACAGTCTATCATCCTCTAGGTCTCTGGGGATCCACGGGGAAGCGCAAGGACAAGGACATCAGATACAGTGGAAGCATTCCCCCCCAAGAAGGTTCTGTCCTTCCCAGGGAGGAAAATGTGCTCTGCCATGGGGTGTGGGTGGCTGTCACCATCCCTGTCACCATCCTTGTCACCCATGGGGCTCCTGGTTGGGCTGGGGGATGGAGGTGGCATTTGTGACAGACACATGGGACAGTGTCCGTGGAGGAAAGATCAAAGAACTTGCATGGAAATGGGATTCACCAACAGTATCCTGCTATGCTGGGGAGTGTAATGAGGCAGGGCTGGGTCTGAGGGGAAGATGAAACTCATGAACAGGCAGATGGATGGAGACTCCTTCCACCAGTGCCACAAATCCGTGTGTTAAACAGCTGCTGTAAGTCAAGATTAGAGCTGACACTTAGAGCCTGACAGGGGAAGATATTGTTAGGAAACCTTGCAGGGCTCGGGGCGTGTGAGTGAGTGCGTTTGTCTTCTGCAGTGATAGGAATCCGTCACTGCTGGGAGGCGAATGGTGGCTCAGTGCGGGAGGGAAGCACAGGCAGCCCTGCAGTGGGCCAGGCTCTGTGCTGCATGCACAGTGGGACACGGGGAGGTGTGTACAGGCATGCACAGTGTGTGTGCACACCTGCACGGGCATGCACATGCCATGTTCACACCTGTATGGGCATGTACAGTGTGTGCACACCTGCATGGGCATGTACACCTTGTGTACACACCTGCAGAGGTGTGCACAGTGTGTGCACACACATGTACAGGCATGTCCTCTTCCTGGGACAGCCCTGGCTGCACCAGCCCCTTGCTAATCTACTCCCCATGTGTGGCTTCCTCCAGGGCTGAAGCTCCTTTGGAGCACAGTGAACAGGCAGATGTATCTGCTTTCTCTGAGCTTCAGACAATGCTCAGGTATTGCGAGAGCTGGGAGCCCTGAGGACACCTTGAATTAAAGGTAATTGTTCCATATTTGCCATCTAAGTTTAAATAAAATAATGAAGACAGCCCCCAACACACTTGGGCCTTTGGCCACCCTGCCAGGAGGTTTCAGCCCAGGGACTTTATAGTCCAAACCACCAGAAAACGGAGCCTCCATTGCCTCACTTGGAACAATTACGCTTTTTCTCTGTGGGTATTAAGAGATGATTGTTCAGTGTAGTTAAAAAAACCCTTTTCCTTTCTTCTGTAATTTAACCTTTATGGAGATGGGGAGAGGGGCTGCCCTGGGGCTAGGGAGTGGGAGAAGGGGTTTGGGTACCTGGCTGCAGTAACAAGGGGCTTGAGCAATGCAGGTCCTCAGGGCTGGGAGAGCATCACTGTCTGTGCCATGCTGGGGCTGTGCTCTACAGCATCTCAGATGGTGGGCTCCAGCTCCCTAACGGCTGCTTCCAGAGCTATTCCTGGCCACTGGAATTTGGGTGCTGCTGGAGGAAGATGCTCCAGTGCTTGGAGCAGGGTTTGGGCTGGTTGCTGCTGAGCTATGTTGCTGCACGTGAGCTACTCCAGTGTAGAGGTTAAGTGGCTGGGCTGAAGCTGCAATTGCTTCTTGCTGAACCAGGCAAGGGTGACTCTGGGATATGCATCCCTAGGATTCAGGGTTCTGGGAAGCATCCTTCCACTGACTCTTTATTTAGGGGCATTTTCTCTTCTAGACCTTCCCTGCTCCCCTCATCATGGAGGGAGAAAGGGCCAGGATGAGGTTTTAGGGATTGGGAAGGAGCCTGGCGTGGCCCCATGCTGCCGCTGCCTGCTCTAATCCCAGGTAATTGGATTTACAGGGACTGCTGTATCCAATTACAGGATCCTAATTACGGGACCTGAGTTACAGAGTGCTGTGTCTTGCTTTCAGCAATTGTGATTAATTTTGCCAGAATACACACACAGATGTTGATCACAGGGTCCATGGGCAAACAGGAGCTGAATGCTGATAACTGAGCTGTCAGCCAGGAGGAGCAGTGTGGGGACAGAGGGTCCTGCTGCCACCAGGCCAGGGGACACAGGGGACAGTGTAATTCCCAGAGGTGCTCTGGGATACTCTCATGTATTGATGCACGGCAACTAGGAGCAGCATCCCTGTGCAGCACATCCCCTTTGCTGCACCAGCACTTGCCCCTTGCTGGGGTTTCCCACCTCAGGAGCTGGTCTGTGGTTGTTTCTTGTATTGGCAGGCTCGAGCAGCTCCATCCCTGCTCAGGATGAGCCATCACCAGGGACGGCTGGGGGAACACCAGCAGCATGTTGCCTTGTGCCATGACAAGCCCTTGGCAGGGAAGCTGCTGCGATGCTGCTGCAGAGCCAGGTGCCTGCCCTGCGGGCAATGGAGGGGAATCATCATGTTTTCTCTCCTTCAAAAGAGAAATAAAACCCACCCTCTGCCCAAAAGTTCCAATTGATGGAGAAACAGTTGCTGCAGCGGCCCTTGGGCTTTGCCTGCACCAAAGCACTTGCTGCAGCATCCGGCATCGTGCCTGTCCTGTGCCAAGCGTACTTGCTTCCCTGCCAGGCATCCTCCCAGCTCCTCCAGCACAAGGAGGCTGCCTGGGCTGGGGAGAGCACGGCTCTGTGCCATGCTGAGCCTTATCACTCCGTTTGCTGCTGCTTATTATCTTGTTCCCAGGCAGCTGCGAGCCCCCAGCTCGGGACATTAATCCAGCACAAGCCAGAGGCTTATCCAAATAGGGAATCTTCCTCGGTGATTTTTAAACAAAACTTGATAAATCCTTCGTGAAAGAAAAAAGGGTTTTCATCTCCAAAGGGCCCATCATGGAGCTGATGAGTGATAAACGCTCCAGCACTGCACATCTTCATTTGCTGCATGTTTTCTCAGCGGGAGCCCGGGCTGCTCACACTGACTCTTATTCCCACTGTGTTTTTTCCTGCTGTCATAGCTCAGTGGAGGTTTCCCAGCCTGGGGACCAGATGCTGTGCCCCACGGCCATGCTGCTGGTTTTGGTGTCCCCTGTGAGCCAGGGTTTGGTGTTTGGGGCTGGTGGGGTCTTGGTGGCCCCGGTGCTGAGGGCTGTGCTGACAAGCAGGAGGGACCTTCCCTCTACCTGTGCCTGGGGAGACCCTTTGGTTGTCCCTTCCCAGGAGCATCCTGGTGGGTCTCTGCCTCCTGCCAGTGGGGCAAGTGGGGACATATGCCCTTCTATCCCCTCACCTCCTCCTGGCCATAGGCCTGCTCTGCAGTGCCTGATGTGGGGACATGGGACTGGGCGGTGGAGCCGAAGTGGTGGCCAGCACCAGCCTGGGAATT
>NW_009933354.1:12425-13150 GCF_000696875.1 Nestor notabilis
AGTGCTTGGAGCCACATCTCTGTCCTCTCCACCTCCTTTTGTTCCCAGCCCTTGCTCCCTTTCTCCCCATTGTCCTTTTCCTCTCCTCCCTCCATGTCCCTCAGCTCCTCCAATGTTCACATGGGGCTTTGATCTCCTCTGGAAAGCCCCTTCCTCATGTCAAACTGACTGCAGCGCCTCAGCTGAGACTCATTAAAATAGATGAAGAGCTCCCTTTGATCGCCGCGGTGCTCCCAAGACCTTTCCCCACTGAGAAGCTTCAAGCGAAGCCATCTGCCTTTCATCCCAGAGCTTGCCAGGCTGGAGACCTGGAACTGCCTTCCAGGGAAAGGCTGGGGGATCCCGGCCCTTGATGAGCCTGGCTCGGATGGAGCAGGGCCATGGCACATCCTGGCAGTTCGGCACCTGCCACGCAGAGGGTTATTGGGATACAAACCTGGCAAGGACACAGGCTTAGAGAGGTGCACCAGGGAGGAGCGTGGCTGGAACACTGGGGAAAACAGAGAGGAAAGGAGAAGGTGAAGATAAAAATAGTCGTGGGGAAAAAAGGAGAAAGGGTTAGGAAGCAGAAGAGAAAGCAGCGGGGGGAGGGGGGGTAGCTGCCCCCTGGGCAAAGCAGGAGCTTGGCAGACATGTCTAAATAGGATAAAATATGAATTATTAATCCTTCCCCCCCCTCCCCCGATGGGGCTCTGCATGATGTGTGTCTGCAGGTGCTGAGCTGC
>NW_009933354.1:13458-19228 GCF_000696875.1 Nestor notabilis
GGGATGTAGGCTGTGGGGATGCAGTGTGGTGATGCAGGGAGCTGGGATGCAGGCTGTGGGGATGCAGCGTGGTGATGCAGGGATGTGGGATGCAGGCTGTGGGGATGCAGTGTGGTGATGCAGGGATGTGTGGATGTCCTGGGCAGTCCCCCAGGGGAAATGGCCCCACTTGGGCCTTTCCTCACAGCGGAGGTGATTGTCAGGGCAGCCTTCGGGGCCACAGGAGACCCACGGGGACGTTGGGGGCCGGACGTGGCTCCTGCCCTTACTCATCTAGCTCCATCCCCGCAGGAGCCGGCCTGGCTGCAGCTCCCGGGCAAATATTTGCCCAGAGAACTACACTGAGATGAATGCTGCTAATCACAGCTAATGACCGGCCACGGGCAGCCGCTGCCCTGCATGCCTTGGCGCTCTCTAGGGATGCTCACACTGAGCAAGCACCATGGCTGCTGCCATCCTGGTGGGGACTGTCCACAAAACCTGGTGCTCTGCACATGTCATCTGCCCTCCCGGGTGAATGGTAGCATTGAGGATCACACCATGTCACCAAGGGAGAGCTGGGGGCCGGTGAAAGCCCCATCCCACCTCACATGGAGCCTCCACCGTGAGCCCCCATTGCCCGGTTCCACCACGGTGGCAGAGGCTGCTTCGAGCCCTCAATAAGGCGTGATTCACACCGTGCTCAATTAGCAATTCAGTTAACGGTTTGTAATTCAGGCACGACCCTGATTGCATCCGAATGCTACTTTATTTCTTCTCTGCTGCTTGCATTCTGAGCACTAATTACGCCTCTTTGGATGCTAATTGCTTCTCAGCCCTCTGCCGCTGTCTTTCCCGAACAACATTTATTTTTCATGCATCCATGTGTTTAAACTAAGAAAAGCCGGGAAGGGGAGGAGGGAGTTGCCTCGTCCAAGGCTTCACCAAGACCAAACACCCCAGGAAGGTGAGCTGGGATGTCCAAGCGCTGCCACTGCCCTCACTGTGGCTACGGTGGGAGCAGTGAGCGTGGGAAAGCGAGCGTGGGAAAGAGCTGGGCTGCCCTCTTCTCTTCCTCCTCCAGCCCTGGCTCTACCCTGCATCAAACCTCCCCAGGCTCATCTCCCTTCTCTGCGGGGTGGCCAGATGGAAACCATCCGTAGAAAGCCATAAGGCTGGGTTAGGGGTGAACGCATGGACCATGGACCAGTTCCCATCCGGTTCGGTCCAGGGCAGGCAGGAGGTGCCCATGGAGGGTGCAGGAATGAGCAGTTTCCAAGGCCATGGGCTCGTCTCTGCAGCGTGGGGACAGGGCTGGGCTGCAGGCAGATGACAGATGTCATCCCATCGCATGGGAACAGATTGGGGATGCGATTACAGTGGCGAGCCAAGGCGGCAGCTGGGACTCGGGAGTTTTGGCTGCTGTGCTGAGGTGACAACGAGAGAAGAGCCAAGGGGATACTGCAGGGACCTCCACTGCCCGTGACCCTCCCAGGGCTCCTCCCTCCTGTCTCTGCACTGCTCGTTTAGAGAGAATGAGCTGCTAATGGGCCACCTGAGCACATGCAGGAGCCTCTCCTGGGAAGGGTCCCTGGCCACAAGCCCTCACCACGCTCCTTCATTTCCCCTGCAGATCCCTGGGTTCCCCATCCCGCAGGAGCCTGAGCAGCTCCTGCTCTGGGCTGCTTTGCGGGGGTGCTGCAGACAGGGCTTAAATGTTCCCCAACTTCCACCTCTTCCCCAGGGAATCCTGCAGCAGCCTCAGGCCCCACAAATCCTCACTCTGCTGCTGTGGGGTTTTCCAGTGACCCAACCGGTGGGAGCTGAGCCCTCTACATTCGTTGCACATGTGCAGAGCAAGGTTCCCAAGCCAGGTAACGAGTGAAGCTGTGGTGGGTTTGCTTCTCTCTGCTCTGCCAGGCTGCTCGGGTCTGGCTCTGGCGAAGCGGGGTCCCACTGAAGGGGCTCAGACCCCCAGGGCCAGCAGCATCCCTGCAGACCCCCAGTGAGGGACCCAGCCCCAGCCTGGGGCTTGTTGGTGATGGGGTGCCAGGATTAATTGGTGGGTAATTGGTTCCCTTCACCTTGTCCACCAGCAACCTGAGCACATCGGTTACTGGGGTCCTGTGCCATCCATGGAGCAGCAAGACCAGTGACAACCATGGCCAGGATGGGTCAGTCCAGACTGCTTTGTGGCTCCGTGCCTCAGTTTCCCTGATGTGTACCTGAATACTTGGGCTTCCCAAAGCCAGGGATGAATCTCCCATTAGGAGCAGAAAGAGCAACTTTGCTGAGAACCAAATTGCAGCACCCAAACAGTGCTGGGCAGGGCGAGGGTGAGAACATCCTGGTGGGCAGGACCCCCTTGAGCTGCAACCTGCACCAGGGGGAGACATGAGCCTCCTGCTTTCCTCTTATTTGGTTTTCCTGCCTGTCTTGTTAAGGTGAACAGAACCAGGCTCCAAACTGGGGCTTTTTATCCCCTGGGCTCTGGTTTGCATTAGTGCTCAGCACTTGGCTGTCAGGATGCTGCAGGGCAGGGCTGTGTTGTGTGCACACCAGCACTCATGGGTGCTGCAGGTTGCTCTTCTGCAGGTGCTGGGCACGGTGCAGAGCAGAGGAGCCAGGGAGATCAGAGGTGGATTTTATTGCCCTCGGTAATGAGTATATCACTAACAGGTATTCAATTAGCTCAGCCACTCTTGTTAATGGTCCTGCGGGGCTGTGAGCTCTGGTTCAGATGGGGAGCACGTGGCCATGCACCGGGGCATGCTGGAGCTCAGGCCCAGGGCACCTTCTGTACTGGGGCTGAGGACTGTGGACGTGCAGGAGGGCTGCAGTGACCAGCCAAGCTCACGCCACCCAGCACCACACCACAAGGTGGGACCCCGGCACCCCTCCATCCCTCCCTGCCCTGGGTGCCCCTAGCACCCTACAGGTGAGGTCTGAAGGCAGACAGCTCTGTTCTCATGCCTCTCCCAGCACTCCCAGTAGCATGGGAGGGTGAGGGTCATTGACAATGGTGCTGGAGGAGCTGTTTGCCGTGGACTAAACCCATTATCATTAGCATTTTACCTGGTGTTTCATGAATAGTTAATGGTGTGGGAACCTGTGGAAGGGTCCCGCAGCAGCAGTGGAAGCATGAATATTCATCTACTGGGGAGATGCAGGCTGAATGGCAGCTTTCAATCTGCACCCAGGCAGGGAGTGGGTATGCTGGGGTATCCCTGACTGAAGAATGCGCCTGGCGTGGGGCTGGGGCCCTATGGAGCTCTGTGATGTGTCAGACCAGTGGCCATGGGGTGCAGGAGATGGACACTAACTGATAATGCAGCAATAGGGGTTTGGAGCTGGGAGCTGGGATTTGGGCTGGTTGGGAGGCCAACACCCAGCTTCGAGCGCAGAGCGAGAGCTCTGCTCTGTGGTGCTGAGTCTGGATGTGGCTTGCAGAGGGTTAAATTGCTGCTGGGGTGGGAGATGCCAGCTCTTGATTAGTGTCTGCACTGCGGGACATCAATGCAAAGAGTTATTAAGCAGCTGGTTCCCAGCCTGGGCTGGCAGCGCGGGGCTGGGGCTGAGGCACGTGCTGGGATGCTCTGGATGCTCCCGGCAAACCCCTGCCCAGCTCATTCCACCACAACTGGGTGCTGGGCTGCAGGAGAGCCCACAGTGGTGCTTGGTGCTGTGCTGGGGCTGGAGATGGATTGACGCAAATGCCTTTATTTATTTAAAGTATTTGGCAACTGGTGAGGGAGCAGAAAAATGTAAGATCCTGTTTGCATTGGGCTGTGCTGCGCGGCTCCACCGCCCCACCAGCCACTTGCCAATTAAATACCCATCAGTAACAAGGAAAACAAACTCATGGATCCCTAACGCTCCACATTAAAAGTTAATAATACAACCAGCACCTGCAGCAAGAGCAGCACTTGGAGTAACACAGTAAATGGAGGAGGGAGCAATTAACAACCAGAAAAAGATGAAGAGAAACAATTGCAGGGGGAAGGTGAGCACAGGCACACACATGCACGAGGTGCTGTGTTGGATGCCCTGGGTGGTGCTGCCTTTTCCCAGTGCCAGTAGTTTCTGTGGTGCTTTGCTGAGTCGCTGTTTGCAGACCCCACAGCGGACGCCTGCAGGGCTCGGAGGAAATCATAGGATCCCAGCCTGGTTTGTATTGGAAGGGACATTAAAGTTCCTCCAGCTCCAACCGCTGCCAGGGGCAGGGGCCCCTTCCACTAGAGCAGGTTGCTCAAACAACCTGCTCAACACACAGCAAAACATGCACCAACACAGGTCCATGATCCCTGAAGATGAGACCACCCATCACGTGGGCACTGGATATATACCACCCTTACATTTAAACTGGACCAATCAATTGTTACTGAAGCCATTCCCCTTGTCCTGTCCCTACAGGCCCTTGTCCAAAGCCCCTCTCCAGGTTTCCTGGAGCCCCTTTAGGCACTGGAGCTGCTCTAAGGTCTCCCCAGAGCACAGCAGAGGGGCAGGATCCCCTTCCTGAGCTGCTGCTCACGCTCTGGGGGTGCACCCAGCACACGGGGGTGTTCTGGGCTCAAGTGCACACTGAAGCCGGGTCATGGAGAGCTTCTCATTGACAAACACTGCCAAGTCCTTCTCCTCAGGGGCTGCTCCATTCATTCTCTGCCCAGCCTGTAACTGTGCTTGGGATTGCCCCAGCCCAGCATCTTGCCCCTTCCCAGCCCGTCCTGCCCCTTGCAGTGAGGTGTCTGGCCATGTGCTGTGCCTGTCCCCATCTGGGACAGCCTATGGACTGTGAGGTGCTGCCAGCCCCGGCGCAAGCAGGAGTGCAGCTCTGGCTAATCCCATCACTCCTCTCCCCTTCATCCATTGACCCGATATATTCAGCCATTAAATGATTTTGCTGGTTTCAGCACTTGGTCAATAAACCCTGAAGCTGTAGGAGTGAACAACCTTTCCCGTGCGCTGCTCTTGGGCATGAAACCCACATCCTCATTGACCGGTGCTGGCTTCCAGTGCTGCTCCGGGACCTCTCCTCTCCTCCTCTTGCCTTTGGGATGTTTCCCTTGGAAAGAAGGGGAGCTGAGGCTGGTTTTGCAGCACCAGGTTGGTTTGTAGATGGTGGTGGGATCAGGCAGGTGCCCCAAGGCTGGGCAGTGAAAGGGCTGGAGCCAGTAGTGGGGAGGGGCTGGGGACACTGCCCTGGGCTGTGACCACAACACTGATTTCCCAGTATCTTGCCCCATTCTAGACCACTCCACATCCCAGTGATGAAATGGGACCAGCCCCAGCCTGCTTGTGCCATTAGGAAAACTGAGGCACAGCACTGGAGGGGACATCACCCCTCTTTGGGAGGCAATGCTGATGTTTTAAGGGATCTGCTGTGGGTTTGGGAAGCAAACCAGGGAATTGAGCCCATGCTGCAGCCTATCACCGTCAAAGGTGGGGATGTTTGCTATGGGGTTTGTAAACCTGTGCTAAATCTGGGCTGGAATTGCAGATGTAACAGATTGTGGTGGCACCAGGGCTGAGCCGGCTTTGAAATGCCAGGAGTCATTCGGAAATATGAGGGGTTTGTTATCCTTCCTTTTTGAATTGGTGATACCTCAGAAGGGAGAGCTGCTGTTGCTGCGTATGCAGGAGAATCCTTCCTTGGGGCTTGAAACAGAGTGAAATGTTTTAACTCTTACAATAGGGTATTATTAGAATGGCTCCGGCAGGACGGAGACTGGTGCTGCTGGCGGAGCCACAATGAAAGACATCTGAAATCCTGAGAGCTCAAAGCCAAACGACT
>NW_009933354.1:19259-22917 GCF_000696875.1 Nestor notabilis
TCCCTTACAGATGTATTTTTGGCAACCAAAGGAGTTCCATTTTGGGTATTTTTTGATCTAACAGATTACTAAACCCCTTGATTTTTGGATGAGCAAAGTCAGTGTCTGGGGCTGGTGATGTTTAAAATAAGCCCCAGTGGCTCCAGCCTTTGTCCCAGCCCACATGTGCAGCAGGAGCCGTGTTCCCACCGTAGCACTGGCCAGGCTGGGGGACATCAGCTTAATAATACACTCAATGAGATGAGTGGCATCGGTGGCTGCTAATAAAGCAGGAGCAACGGCCCATCCTTCACTGGTGGTGCCTGACTCGCTGCCTATCGCCACCACTCGCCATCCTGTGAAGCTTTAGATCTCCGAAGCTGCTGTAATGTCATTAGCGACTAATTGATTCTTTGCAGCATCTTGGCGAGATGCAGAAGCAGGATCCTCATTTTGCAGTGAGACAAATGAGCTGGTGGAGTAGCAGAGTCAGTGCCAGCTTCACCGGCAGCACCAGCACAGCTCGGGCCCCGTGCCCGGCTCCAGTATCTGATTTTTAACATCATTTTCCTTGGATTTCGGCATCTTGGGAAATGGGCTGGGAGTGGGGTTGGCTTTTCCATCGCTGGGAGTGGAAAGGGGTGTCAGGGTTTAGCAGGGAGCAGTCTGGCTCCTCCAGCATGTCTGCGCCACCCTCTCCATGCCCAAAAGCCATGCTGGGGATGCTGCAGCTCCAGCATCAGCTGGGTGTCCCGGCATGATCCCAGCCACTGGGATCTCCTGCAGTAACTGGGATTTATGCCGGTGAGCCAGGAAAGCCAGAGAGAGAGATAAATTAGAATTATTTTTAATAAAACAGGGATCATTTTTAATCACATTTCGGTTTCTTTTCTCCAGTCACCTCGCCCGGTGCAGGTTCCCCTGAAAAATGGGCAACTTTCATCTCTCACTGCTTGGAAATTAATTCTTCCCTGACAGCCGAGGTGCTTAATGTAGATAATAACTATTAGTTCTACCCCAGGCAGTGCATCCTGTGGGCCGGGGCTCATTTTTCTCCCTGGATTAGACAAAGTCCTTCGAATGGCAGTGAATCCCTTGGGAGAGGAGGGGCTGGGGGGGATGTTAAACTGTGATGTTAAGCCATATGGATGCTTTCAGACCCCATCCCTCTCCCCATCCCTGTGTGCAGTGTTTTGGGCTGGCAGTCTGGGAATGGGGTTTGTGTGCAGGTGATGGGGCTTGGTCCTGCAAATGAGAGTTTGGGGTTGGCATTGGGGTTCCCCCCTGGATTGCACCATCTCTGTGCCCCATGGCTGGGGCATTGCCCTGCTTCCTGGCACATGCTGTGGATATCCTCCATCAGCATCAACAGGACCCGTGTCCTATTAAAAGGGGCTGTAAACTTGAAGTGAATGGAGCTGGAAAACTGGCTGTTTCCTTGGTGTGAATCCCTGGCTGAGATTTCGGGGCTTGTTTGCGAGTGGCTCCAGGGATTTAGGGGATTTACAGTGGGAATGGGAGACAGGGACAGGGCTGGAAGGACACCCCTGGCTAAGGGGGTTTGATGGTTGATGGTAGCACCAAGGCGTTTGGTGCCTGCCCTCTGAAAACCTCAGTGACATGAGAGGAAAACAGGAATAGAAAATACTCTCATGGAGGGGAGGCTGGAGAAGAACCTGGCTGGAGACTGTGTCCATCAGAGCAGGGCTTTGAGAGGGGGCATCCATGGTGCTTTTGTGTCCTTGTGGCACTGCAGGAGTGTGGGACTAGCTGGCAGAGCCCTTTTGCCCAGTATCTGCTCTCCCTGGTGCCCCAGGAGGTGCTATGGGGACACGGGGACCATTGCCCAGTGGGGTCAGGGCTCCTGGGGCAGCTGGCTGTGCCCAGCAGCCCCAGTGTCACCTCTGCCAGGACCTAATCCATCCATCCCTGATGGCTGGCTCCTTCCCCGGAGGATGGATCCAGCTCTTCCCTCCCTGGAGTCACTAATCCGCTCCCATCACTCGGGCAGAGATAATCTCCCTCCATCAACCGAAGCCCGTGGGGCTGCAGCAAGAGCTGCTTAAAAGCAGCACAAAGAAGCCGATGGTAATTTAGGTGCAATGAAGGGCTTTCTGCTGCTCCCCCCGCGCCGTGAGGAGCTGAGCTGAGCTGAGCTGTCCTCCCCTCGCATCCTCCCGTCACCGGGATGCAGCCAGTGATTGCTGCTCCCTCCTGGGCTCTTGTGCAAAGCCACGTTTCAACCAAGCATCCACTGGTCCACGCATGAGGCTCCGCTGGAGCTGCTTGTGCTCCCCGAGTAGGGCTGGAGTGAGGGGATAGAAAAGCCCCTGCTCACCTCACTGGAGAATCCTTATGGGAGCACTTTCATCCCCTTTATCCTGTAAGCATCTCACGGGTGTATCTGCTGGGCAGAGGCACTCAGCGTGGGGATGCTGGTGCTGAGAGGAAGAGCAAGGCTGAGATTCCTGGGGGAATCTCGGGAAAAAAGGAGAGGGGCTTTGGACAAGGGCCTGTAGGGACAGGACAAGGGGAATGGCTTTAACCTGCCAGAGGGGAGATTGAGATGAGCTCTGAGGCAGAAGCTCTTCCCTGTGAGGGTGCTGAGGCGCTGGCACAGGGTGCCCCGAGAAGCTGTGGCTGCCCCATCCCTGGCAGTGTTCAAGGCCTGGTCAAGCCCAGGTGGGACACAGGGTCTTGGAGCACCCTGCTCTAGTGGAAGGGGTCCCTGCCCGTGGGACACCTTCCACTAGAGCTTTAAGGTCCCTTCCAACACAAACCATTCTGGGAGTCTCTGATTCCTGGAATGTCTGGCCACTTCTCAGCCTCCTGCTGCTGCAAGGGCATCACCTTGGGTCTGGCGTTCACTTGTACCAGAGACCAGCATTGCCCACCTAATCTCTAAGCACTGCAGCTGGTGCAAAGCCTTTTCCCCACACTGTGGGGGGCTGTGGGTGCTGTGGCTGAACTGGGTGCCAGGGTTGGTGCCTGGGCTCACAGTGGGTTTGGGGGAGCAGAGACTAGGATGTGACCCATCTATCCATGCTCTGCATCCCTCCAGTTCAGTTATTGTAAAAGGAATTATCACTCTAGTGTTGACATGCAGATCACAGGGGCTTTGATCCAGGGCGTTCTTCTTTTTTGCTGCAATTTCACGTTCATTAGCTGCATCATTTACTTAAAGCATTGAAAACCACACCAAAAGCCCCAGTTGTTGTTAATAGGATGCTTCCCTCAAGGGATAGGTGACGCCCTCCTGTCCTCCGCTGGGGCACAGGGCAGAGGGGATGCAAACAGCTCTGGGCTTGCAGCAGGATGGGGCGTGGGTAGTGCGTGATCCAGCTCTGGGATGCTCCCACTGAGCCCTTAATTAAGGCTCATGACGGAGATGTGAGGATCCAGCGACTGGTCCCTAAATAACGGAGCGTTGTCGGTGCTGGGGGCGGGTGCCCGAGGCGGGGGCTCGCGCTGCTCCTCCCCCCTGGGAGCTCCCCCCGCCCGCCGCCGCTTTTTAATCAGGAGTAATTTTATGCATCATTAATATCAGGCCTGATTATAAGCAATGAAAGTTCAGCCGAGGGAAAGATGAAAGGAGGTGGGACAGCCCTGTCTGCCCTCGCACGGGCTAAGGGAACCGTGGTCCCCGGCTGGTGCGGTGCTTTGTGCTCAGCACCTCGGC
>NW_009933354.1:23014-28173 GCF_000696875.1 Nestor notabilis
GTGTGCTCCAAGCCCCTGTGTCCAACCTGGCCTTGAACACTGCCAGGGATGGGGCATCCATCCTCTTGGACATTTGCATCTGGCCAAGGTGACAGGATCCAGGAGGATCCCATCTTTTGGGGACCCTTTGGCTGTGGGTGTTCACCAGAAGATTGGAGACAGGAGCAGGTCTCCCAGTGCTGGAGCAGCCAGGGCTGGGGAGAGCAGTGGGATTTGAGGGAGCCCCGGCCGGCCCTGCCTCGCACACACAGGAGGGATTATTCCCTCTCTTCATTAATACCATTTTACGGATGTAACGTGCTTTTGTAGCCTCTTCTGCTTCAAAGGATTTTTTTTTCCACAGGCAATTCATCAAATAAGCCTTGAAATCCTGTGTCCCCGGGGCTGGGAGAGCTCATCACCCCTGGGGCATCCCCACCCTCCCCAGCAAAGGGCCGCGGGCAGGATTTGGGGCTGAACACCACAATGAGGCTCAGTCAGACCCTGGGACCAGCTCTTGGGTGGGGGCCTTTGGCAGCGGGGAGTGGGGAGGGAGATGCAGCATTTTGCAGGTTCACCCATTCATTTCATGTGGCTGCTCCCTGGGAGCAAGTGCAAGGATGGGCAGGGACAGAGCAGCAGCGAGCTGAGCAAATGGCTCCTTGGAGAACCCTCTCTTTCTGCCTCCTCTTCCTTCCCCTTGCCTTCTCCTCCCCGCTTCCCCTTTGAGTGTGGGCACAGCCGTAAATTAGACCCTCTGTGAGGAAAACAACATCTGTTTACCCTCTGCTGGTGTGTGGCTCATAAAGGGAGAAGGAGAAAAAGGGTCCCCAATGGGTTATTTCTTTCTTTATCCTCTGGTTGGTCTGAGGCATGGTGTGTCCCTGTGGCAGGAGCTGCTCTGGATGAGGCTTCCCCGCTCCAGGAAATAGGGATGGAGAGGGATAATTCTCATTTTCTGGGGTGTTGAGGGAAATAAACCCAACCTCAGTTTTATTCCTTGAGAAGCACACGATATAAAGTCTAAATGCCAAAAGAATCCTTAGTGATGGGTGTAAATTTATGAGGCTTCACCCCAGTAAAACTTGATGTGTTGCTGCTGAAAGGTGTCTGCATCCCTGGGGTGCTCAACATGACGGGAGCCAGGGAGGGAAGAGGTTCCTGCTGCTGGGATCTCCCAGCAGAGCTGGCACATCCCAGTGAAGCTGCAAATCCCCCAGTGGGGAAGTGATGATGAACGCGATATAAATGATGGTTAATTGGATCGGGCCATCTCAGTGGCTTTGCTGCCTCACAGGTGGGAGCCGGGGCAGGAGGCAGTGCCAGAACCATGCGCTGCACCAAAATGCCATGTTAGCCATGATGTTAATAAGGTGCATGTTTAATTAAGCATTGTTTTCCCTCCCCATCCTTGGGGAGGACGAGCTGTGATGGAACCCGCTCCTTAACTGCCAAAGTTCCCCTATAATGTTGAACTGTAATGAGGTGAGCTTAACTGAACATGATGTTATACTCAGTTCCCTTTCCCATTAGGTCCTTCTTGGATAACACACGAAGCCAAAGGACTGTGAACTTCCATGACCAGGTCGTTACTGACATCCAAGATTAGTGGGAGGGTTTGGAGTGGCTCCTGATTGGGGTTTTGAGGGAATCGTCAATGCTGTGGTGGGTGCAGGGGCAAAATCCAGGTGCTCAGGGGATGGCAGAAGGAGGGAGGAGATGCCAGCCCCATGCCAGCCCCTCAGCGCTTTGTGCTGTCCCTTCCCCATCGCCACTGTCTCCCAGTCAGGAATTAATTGCACTTAGCAACATAAACAACCTAATAAAATAGGGGGGGGGGAAACATAGAGGATGAAAGATTAGCTACAGCTTTGATTTAATGGCCTGCTGGCTAGGGAATCGTTGGGAATTTGTGGCACTGGGCTGTCTGGGGACAGAGAGCCTGTGCAGTCCTGGAGCAGCACCCCATTGGAGATGGGGGCTTTGTACAGCCCTTCCCTAGCACCATGGGCATTGGGATGTGTGGAGCATCCCTTTACCATGTGGTCCTGGAGCTGTACTGGGAGCTACCACCCTGTGGGACCCACGTGGGTACAGCACTGTGGTAGTGGTAATTCCAAAGACCATGTTGAATGAGCCCTGCTGCAAAAATTCACAGATTCAGCTTATTTTTCCAGGCTGCCCAAGCCAGCATTTCAAAGGATTGACTATAAAAGAGCTGAGGGATAAGGAGATGGGGGGGGTAGGAGCTCACATGGGTGCTGCTGAGGGTCAGCACCCACATGCTTCCCATGGGAGCCGGGTGGGATGAACCCCTCACCGACCACCCACAGGCCTGAAACTGGGGCATGGCACAGATTTGTGTGCAGCATTTGCACCACCGTGGTTGTTTGCCTCCCTTTGGGCTTCGAGCAGGTACGTTGCAGGGCAGAGCACTTAGTGCATTAGCAGCGGCTGTAATTAATCATTCATAGAGCTCCGGGACCCCGGCATCCTTGGGAGGGGATAATTGCACCTCTCCCGCTCCTCTTCCTCGCAGGGTGAGCCGGGAGGTTCTGACAAGGTGATCAATGAGGGCTGCAGCACCGGTAGTGGAGAGGCAGGATGGGAAGGAGGGAAATAGAGCAGAAAAAGGGGCCTGGAGGAGGGAGCCCATCCTAATGGAGCAGCCGGGCCGCAGGTTTTCCCAGCAGGCATGCCGGGGAAAAGGAGGATAAGAGCTGGAATGTGGCTGTGATGCTGCTGAC
The DNA here is from genome assembly GCF_000696875.1 of Nestor notabilis. NCBI lineage: Eukaryota > Metazoa > Chordata > Aves > Psittaciformes > Psittacidae > Nestor > Nestor notabilis. The sequence continues at coordinate 25,741 of NW_009933354.1, forward strand.
CCCTCACTGAAAGCCCTGCAGAGACCTTGGTAGCTGCTCGGGATGCTGGTGTGCCGGGGGGATGTGATGGGAATGGGTTTGGGGGTGCGGTGTGGGATAGCTGGTGGGAAGCACATGTTCCTTCTGAGAGGAAGGCTGGGACCAGTTTCCCTGTGATGTAATCCAGTAACACCAGTGCTGCATCTGCTGCTGGCCCTAGAGATGCTCCAGGGTCACTCTGAGGCACCATGGCTGCAGTTTGACTTCCTACAACTCTGCTGCAGCCGGAGAGAAGTGGGGAAAAGGCATAAAAAGCATCATTTGGGATTGAACTTGCTTCTACAGCTGCGTGAGGAGTCCTGAGATGGGTTTGAGAGGGGAACTCGAAGGCTTTGGGGGTGATGGGGTCTATGGGCTGAGCGTGCAGCACCGTCAGGTTCGAAATCATGAATCATCATGAGGCAAAAATCCCGCAGGAAAGATCTCGGTCCTTAAAAATGCAAATAACATGGCATGCTGAATGTCCTTGTTTGTCTGTAATTGCAAAATTCTTAGACTCAATCAGCCAAGGATAAACTGTGTTATTTAGGAGCAATTTGGAAGCAGACGGATTGAAAACAATGGGCCGGATTCAGCTGTCAGCAGCTCAGGAACGAAGCCAGACTCCTGCTGGATCAGTTGGGCTGTGCAGGATTTACACCCCTTGGATGGAGAGCAGAGAGGTGCCTGGCATTGCTTCCAAAGGCAAAGCATGCGGGATGCATGCTGCCTGCACGCGTCTGCCTCCTTCCAGGGAGCCTTTTCCCAACAGATTTTCTGGGTATTCCTAAATTTCCTACAGTTCCAGCCCCTAAAACACCTAAGTTGCTGCAAGCATCCTCCTGGCTTTGCTGGTGGCTGTGGTGATGCACCCTGGACCAGCATGTCCTGTTCTCATATCCCGTGTCTGTATTTGATGCATAGGGAAGAGTAGGCTTGAGGACTTGTGAGCGTGCAGCCCGCACACATAAATCACTTCAGGCAATTCCAGGAGGGAATTGCCCCAGTTGTCCCGCCCGCACCCGGCTCCATGTGGCTCCATGTCCTGATGCTGTCAGCCAAGCAACAGCTCGGCGGGCACAGCAGTTCCCTTCTGCCCGTAAGTACATGTATTCCCTGGGAAATGAAAGCTGGGATTGGTCGGTCTCCACCTGTGTGGCAACAGCTCAGAGCAGGGCAAGAGCTGTCCCTGGGAGCTCAAATCCAGCTGGAGCTGCTGGTGTCTGAGTCCCGTCACTGCCTGTGCCATGCAAAGCACCCTGCTGCTGAGCAGGCTCTCCCTTCCATGGGTGCTCTTCCTCCCCTGGGTACTTTCTCTTCCCTGGGTTCTCATCCTGACAGGGATGCTCATCCTCCCCCGGCTGCTTTCCCTTCTCTGGCCAGGGCACAGCATCCAGTGCCCTGTAAATCCCCAGTAATCCCAGCCTCAGCCTTTGCCCAGCTCCAGGCTCTGCTGGGTGCAGTGGAGCCGGGGGGGGGTGGGTGTTGGAGGAGCAGGGGGGAGCCCCTGGTAATGCAGAACATGAAGGTAATTATTTTTAAACAATCACATTTCCCTTCCTGTGCAGACCTACAAGGATGTAAACAAGATACCCTTTAAACACACGCTTCCTGGCCATCTATCACCACATCCACACTTTATTATGCTCTACTCTATATGTTATAAATTAGATTTTAATGATAAATTACGCACTCCTAATGCAAACCGCAGCCTCCTGCTGCTGGGAAAAACAATAATAGGTTTGTAGGAAGTGAAAATTGGGAAATACATATTTATGAGGTTGGACAGTTTGGGGAAAAAGGCAATTGCTCTCTGAAATGTTTGGATTTATGAATTACTTCCGATTTTAGGAGGCTTCTGTGTCTTCTTGCGCTCCCAGTGTTGCTGCAGCTCCTGTGTCGGGTGGTGGGGCCCAAACCAGGCTGTTTGCTGGGTGGGCTGGAGCAAAGGCTGGTCCTTAATGGGCTTTATGGGATGATAAAGTGCCAGGGAGGAAAGTTCTTGTAATGCTCTGATGGTGGCTGCAGGGCTGGGATGGAAGCAGGGACCCCCCCCCAGACGGGGCTGGGGAATGCAGCTGAGATTGCGGCTGCTGGGCGGGGGAGGGAAGCATCTATTTGGTTGGAACTAGATGATCTGAAGGTCCTTTCCAACCCTAACCGTTCTATGATTCTTTAAAATGCAGTTCTCCTCCTTGACCTCTGGGGGGAGGGAAGGGGAGGCCCCCCCCCCCCGCTTAATTTAACCCTGTCATAGTGGAAGTGCTGTAATGAGGCTTCCTGGGGCTCTGTCAGGCTGCTCTGACAGTGACAGTTAACGTGGGGTTGGTGCGAGCTCGTGCCCTGCGTGGGGGCAGCGAGATGGGGCTGTGATTTGGGAGGCTCATTTGGAAGGGAGAGGATGCGATGGCGGGG
>NW_009933354.1:28197-35469 GCF_000696875.1 Nestor notabilis
GGTGTTTGGCAGCGGGGCCCCAGCCACTGTGCAGCGAGGAAGAGGAGCAAGGAAGAGGAGGAAGCATATTTTTGGATGTGTGTCTGCCCTCCTGCCCCATCCTTGCCATCTCCTTCTTTCCTTCCTTCCTTCCTTCCCATGATGTCTCTGTGAGCTGGTGGGTTTGGCAAAGGTACCTCCCAGCCCAGGGCCACATCCTGCACAGCTCCAGCTATTTTGGTGCCAGGACAAGGTTGTGTACCAGAATCCCTGGGTTCAGATGGAGGAAAGCTGCCTCATACCCAGCGGCACACAGGGCTTGGAGCAGCCATCCATTGGGAAGGAGGGGGTGAAGCATCCCCCAACCCTCTGCTGCCAAGTCGGTGCTTTTGTCTGCACATCAATTACTGGAGCTGCTTTTGACTTCAGCAGAGATCGTGTCTCTGGCCTTCAGCAAAGATCGTGTCTCTGGCCTTCAGCAAATGGCTTTTTCAAGGTGAACACCAGTTTTCTGCCAGAGCCGAAGCTTTTGGGAGCTTTTGAAAGAGCATCCTCGATTCAGCTGCAGCAGCTGGAGTCCTGCATGAGATCAGGGACCTGTGGTGAGAAGCCTGGCTCCTGCCTGGACAAACTCCCAGGCAAGACCAGGCAAAGGGGAAAAGTGAAGGACAGGAGTCACAGTGGGTCTGAGGGGATGCAGTAGCCATGGGGCTGTCCCACCCTAGGATGTGTGGGGAGGACGGAGGTCATCCGTGACTGGCTCCAGGGAGAGGAAGACGTGTTGGGTTTTGGAGACCAGTGGGCAAGGGGGGCAGCCAAGGGACAATAAGGACAAGGACAGTGTGAGCCGGTATCCCAGGTGTTGCTCCATCTCCAGAATGGGGGTGATGGAGAGGTGGGAATGGGGACATCAAATGGGCAAAGAGTGCAGAAGGGGGAAAGTCTGATGTTGGCGATGATGGTGGCATCTGTGCCACCTCCTCTGTCCATTGTGAGTGAAGGGCTCATCCCTTTCCCCATCCTCACAGGCTCCCTACTGGGTGCTGGGTGTCACTGTGGGGTGCTGGTCTCCCACAGCATCTGCAGGAGGATGGATCCTGCCCCAGGAGCTTCATTTAAGGAACTGCTGCAGGTTCCCAGCCCCTTTCTGGCTGTTTCATGAATGTGGCTGGTGAGAGGCAGCTCCCGGCAGTGCTTGGGAAAGGGTTGGGAAGAGCTGCTGCTGGTGGGATTTGGGGCTTTCCACAGCTGAAGGAGCTGCTGTCAGTTGGCGGGAGCCAGGTGAAGGAGTCAAGCTCCCAAGCAGGAGCATCAGTGCAGGGCTGCTGGGAGAGGGGGCTCCCACCCACAGCTCGGTGCTTGCCCTGGGCTGTTCACAGCAGCTCTGCCCCACAAAGAGCAGAGGAATGGGGTGGCCGGGAGCTGGGTGTGGAATATGTTCTCTGGGTCCTAGGGACAAATGGAGAGGATGAGCTCAACATCCAGGATGGCAACCGCCTTTGAGCTGGGAACCTCTTAATGGGATCAGGAACAGCACTCCCGGCCCCTGTGGCAAAGGAGGGGTCTCCACCAGCATTGCTGATGCTGCTGACCTGGAGGCACGAAGCAAAGCAGCAGACAGGGAGCCGAGCGGCTGGTTGTGCATCAGACTCAGCTCTGCTGCCAGCAAACAGTTGCCTCCAGACAGGAGAAAGCCCAAACTCTGGCCAGGGATCCTCTGCAGCCGCTGCCACGGGGTGGTCATGCTCCCATCTCATCTTGTTTCTTCCCCAGCTTCTGGGGACAGGGGACATGTGGAGCCACGGATGAGCCCTTCTCCCATCCCCTCCCTGCCCGCTGCTGCGGCTCCATCCCGACACAGGTCCCGTGTCTCCTGGGCAGTTTGGGAAGCAGAAGGTGGGAGCAGGCACGTGTGGCGAGCTCTGCTCTGCCTTTCCATCCCTCTGCTCCCGGCTGCTGTGGCTGTCAGCGGCACGGCGCTGGCACTCAAAGCCTGTTCCCGTCTATTCTTGGGATCACAGAAGAGGATCATAGACTGGTTTGGGTTGAAGGGACCTTAAGATCATCTAGTTCCAACTCCCTCCCATGGCAGGGGACACTCCCAGACTCCGTCCAGCCTGGCCTTGAACACTGCCTGGGATGGAGCATTCACCACTTCCTTGGACAACCTGTTCCAGGGTCTCACCACCTCATAGTAAAGAACTTCCTTATATCTAGCCTAAACTACCCCTGTTTCAGTTTGAACCCATTACTCCTTGTCCTATCACTATAGTCTCTAATGAAGACTCCCTCTCCAGCATCTTTGTAGGCCCCCTTTAATACTGGAAGGCTGATAGGAATATAGGAATGTTCCCGGCAGGGGGGACAACTGTGGGGAGTGGACCCACCCAGCTGCCTCCCTTGGGATGCCATCATCCCCTTGATCCCACTCAGCTGCCACTGCTGGTGCCCTTATGGGCATAGGAGCCCAGCAGTGGCTCAGCATCCCAGGACCAAGCGGAGCCTATCCCGAGCTGGCTCCAGTGGGTGATCCTGGCTGAGGGCTCTTTATCCAGCTGCTGTCTTGCAGTGAGCCATCAGCTGCTCACGCTGATCTCTCAGTAGAGGCCTTTGTTCTGCTGCGGAGCGGATGTTTAATTCCTATTATTCCCATTAGCATTAAAGTACAGAGAAAGGTGAAGGGAGAAGAACCTCTCCTGTTCCCTAATTCCCTGGGTCTCTGCAGCACGGAGGGGGCTGCCAGCCACTGCCTTGGTGTCGAACTGGATTTGGCACCCAGGAGGGATGAACCCCACTGTCACCAAGGGATTGGGGTGCTGTGGGCATTGCTGCCTGCTGGGCATCTACCACTCTGCCATCATCAGTCCTGTGTGCTCGATGTGGACACAGTGCCCTTTGCTGGCTGTGGTGAGAGCTCCTGGATGTGCTCCAGCAGCTCCCAACCCCTTGGGAAGCTGCTCCAGCTTTAGGACCAGCCTCATCTGTGTCTCTGTGCTTGTCCCAGCTGCTTCCAGCAGCATCCACTTTCGGCAGCTGAGCTCACATTGGAAGGGTGCACGTTGACTTTGCTGCAGGTCAGCCCCAAAACCTCAGAAGGCTCTTCATTCCCATCAGGCCCTTTATTCCCATTGTTTCCCATGGAATGAAGCCCATCGTCCCATTGTGCCCCCAGTGCTTGGCTTTGGCTGCAGCATGGGAGAGGGGCATGTTGCCTGGCTGTCACAAAGGCCAGCAAGGCTTCCTGCCCCATGTCCATCAGTCCCAAGCCTGCAGCTTGGCCATCACCTCCTCATCCCGCTGCTCCATGGTGGTTGTGATCCAGCATCACCACAGGACTCACCCGAGTCCAGGATCCCCATTGCCCCTGTGGCACTGGTGTCACTTCCTTTGTCATTGAGGGGATTCTGAGGATCCGCTGGTCTGGAGTGGGGGACTGTGCTGGACCATGGTGGGGTGTGAATGCAGTTGGATCCTCACAGCTATGCCCAAGCTCCAGCACAGTGTGTTTCAGCTTCGTATCACCAGGAATCAGATGAGTGAAAGCTCCCTCTCCATCTCCAGTGCGGTTTGCAGCCAAGGTGGTGGTGGTGTGATGGTGCAGGGGGGATGTCACCAGAGCCAGGGACATGTGTAGGGACATGCAGGGCTTTGCTCCCCACTGGTGTGATGGGAGGAAGGGGAGAGCTGCCGAAACGGCGCAGGGCTGCTGCCAGTGCAGCCGGGAGGTGCTCGGAGCTGAGCTGGGTTTGGGATGGGGGCCCTTTGCCAGGGCTTCTGGAAGCTGGAAGCAGCTCCATGCCACTGGCCTGCTCCTTAAAATTCCAGTGGGGGATTTCATCCTGCCTGCTGGTCTCCACCTCTGCGGGACCGGCCGCTGCCAAGTGGCCAATGCAGATGCTGCCGATTGGGGAATTAAATTTAAAGAGCTGATTAAGTGCAATGAAAACCGTGTCAGCTCCTTGTCAGGAGGAGAATGCATCAGGGCTGCAGATTAGGGGCTGAGTGATGGCTGGGGGTTGCAGCGGGCAGCCGATCAATCAGCCACTGAGGGGAAGCTTCCCTGGTCCCAGCATGCAGCCCAGGGTGCTCCATGTTCTCCTTCCCGGGGTGCTCATCTCAGATTCACCCTTCTCCCGTCCAGTGGCTCACACTGAATCTGCTGGGAAAGCTCCAGGAAGGCCCAGCTCCACTTTCTCCACCTCAGGCAGAGGAGCTGGGGGAACATTTGGATGCGAATGTGCAGGTACCAGCCCATGCTGAGCTCTCCCTCAAAACCAGGAGCTCCAGTGGCTGCTCCCACTGGCTGCTGCTGGCACTCGCAGGGTTCATGCCCACTTCACACCCTCCCTTCCCAGAATGTGGAGTTCTCGCACGCCTGCGAGGCGGGAGCAGCCACACCAGTGCTGCGTGGGGGGTTCAGCACCCACTTCCCAACCCTCCCCTGCTCCACATCTGGCATGGAATGCCGCAGGGCTGCGGGAGCTGGACGTCTCGCATAGCTCCCGCCACCTCCAGCTCTTTCCATGCCTCGTTTCTCAACCTGAAAGGAAGGAATGGCTGCGGTGCTGGCAGAGCTTTCAGCGCTGGGGCCAGCTCAGCCCATGGGGCCCATTGCAGTGGGTTCGTGGCTCTGCTCTGTGTGGCCAGAGCAGCCCGGGACAGGCAGCACTGGGGCTTGACCTGTCTTTAATTTGGGTAAAAACAAATGTAAAACGATCACCTGTTCTTTGGGGGGCATCCAGCCTTCCCTCTCCTTCCCTTGGCTAATTAATTTAATGGGTTTATGATTGCAAAGAGATTAGCTAAGAGATATATAATCTATATATAGAGGTATAGAGGGGACTATAGATAGCACATAAAAGTGAGAACAACCCCCACTCCCCTTGAATTGAGAACTTTGGCAGCGAAGGGGAGGCTGTGCTGGAGGATGGTGATGGGAAGCCTGCAAATCACTGCAAATCAATCCCTGGAATTTGGCAGGGCTGGCACGTGCCGGGAGGCAGCGAGAGGAGGGTGGGAATCCCAAAATGCTGAGCTGGAGCTGTAAATGGCTGTAACGGGTGGTGAGTGAAGCAGAGGGATGGGAGAGCAGCATGTCCTGCCCTCAGGGGTGCCTGCCTGCGGAGGCTGTGCCTGAGCCTGCAGCACCCATCTGATTTGGGGCGCCCGGGGTGCTGCGGCAGGTCAGGCTGTGCGGAGCAGGGAGACCTGTGGTGCTCTGGGAGAGATGGAGGTGCTCCTGGCTCTGTGTATCTGAGCTTTGACAGTGCTGGTGCCATCCCCATGATGTCCCCATGTCACATAGCCCAGCCTGGTCCCTCTCCAAGGGCTGCCTTATCCCTACAGAGTGGGGACATGAGGGGTTATGGACAGACACACCCGCAAAGGGACTTCTGGTGCATTTTCCTGCTCAGGGAGGACCAGTGATAGCCCTGGGAGGGGCTGAGCCCCTTTGCAATATCTGAGCGCTGGCTCTTCTCCCTCTTCCAGCTCAACCCAGTGCCACGGTGCTTGGCAGCGCTGGGAACAGCCCCATCCTCCTGCTGCAGAGTTCTAGGCCCTCTGCCTGTTCCCTGGCAGGGAACACAGGAACAAAGAGCACAGCTCTATGGCAAGATTGGCAGCTGTCACACAGGGAACACCCTGGAGCATCCGCTGTCCCATTCCCATGGTGCCGGGGAGGGAGTGTGAGGTGGGAGCTCAGTACCCCAGCTCGTGACACACACCATGGGCAGGCACAGAGGATGCTGGAGCCAAAGGTGATGCTCCTGTACTTGCTGCTTGGGAATGGCATTTAATCCCTTTAGCGCTTCTTTGGCACTTATGGATATGGGAGCATCCACCCTGCAGCACCCGTGACCCAATGTCTCCTTGCCAGCACCCAAGAATTTGCATCCCTGAGGGGCTGAGCGTGACAGGAGCTGCACTGGAATGGAGGGAGGGTCCCCAGCACCAGCCCAGCTCCACAGTGCTGCTCGGGGCTGGCTGTGTGGCTCTGCCGGGGTGATGGCAGCGCTGGAGCGATCCCAGTCAGGCTCGATGCTGTTGTCATGTTGGGCTTTCCGGAGGCAGCGAGCTGCAGATTGACTGTGACAAACACGGCCCCGAAGCTGCATCTTGGCGGATGCAAATTATTCAGCAGCTCCTGAGAAAAACGCTCCCTGACAGCGCGGGGGGGGCCGGGCTGTATAACACCCTGTCACATCCCTGCCAGCTACTGCTGCGCCGGGCCCCCGCCGCCACCGTCACTGTCACCGCCACCCTCCCAGCAAGCGGAGACGGGGCTGAGCATCAGCATGGTCCCCACAGGCGGGGGGGCTGGGGATGGGGAGGGGACACCGGGGGGGTAACCAAGGGACAGACCCCCCCCCCGCCACTGGGGCCCCTGGCAGAGCCATGGGCTGTGCGTGTGCTGAGAAGAATGTCCGCATGTGTGTGCAGCTGCAGCCACGCACGGGGAGATGCCTGGAGCATCCCAGTTCATCCCAGCGCACTGTGCTAACACAGGGCTGGGTGTGAGACTGAGCTCAGCGCTGTGTGCTGGGCTTGCTCCAGAGCTGGCCAGGAGCTGATAGTGGAGGAGGATGGAGACCTGTAAGATGTCTCCTGGGTCACGTTGCAGATCTGATTTACCAGGTAGATCTTGCACGAAAGCCTCTTGTCAGCCCAGATTCAATTCACACTCAGAAAATAAGTAGCAGTGAAGCTGTTGCTGGCTGTGAGCCTGGGCAAGGGCCGTGCCCAGGGCTGTCCCCAGGCGAGTGACATCTGGGGTTGGACACTGCAGCCTTACTGGGGTGAGCTGTTACAGACCCAAATGGGCACCGTTCGCATTAAGATATGGGACTTTGTTCCTCTCCCCTTGTTGCGGAGGTGCCTGTGCGCAGCTGGATGCATGGGACCTGACATGGGAGCTCTGGCATGGCTGGGGGACCTGATCTGAAGTGACCCACAGCAGTTTTGAGACCATCCCTGCCCCAGCTCCAGGTAGAAGACATGTTTTGCCTCACTCCCAGGTCCCACAAAGTCCAAAGTCTTTGCAAACTCCAAGGATCAAACAGGTCCTTAAGAGGAGGGTGGGAACCACATGACAAGAGGAGAAGATGTTTTGAGCCATTTCTTTCTGAAGGTGGCATTTAGGGATGGAGGGCGGGAGCCAGAGCTGTCTGAGGAGGATGTGATGGAAATGTGAATATGAAGAGGATGCTCCGGAGGCCTCATGGGAGCCGGTACCCTCTGAGATCTTAAAACACCAGCCTGCAGCCACTGACCCGCAGCCAGCTCCTCCGCTAA
>NW_009933354.1:35583-36346 GCF_000696875.1 Nestor notabilis
CATGCCCCCCGGTGGTCCGCCCAGCTCTGTGCCAGCTACGGCTTCTGCCTCTCATGGGGACACGGGGGCCGCGCAGAAAGCTGGCTCTTGTGGCTCTGGTGCCGAGCCCACCCAGCACCAAGCGTGGTTTTGTTCCAGGGGCTTCACATTAATATTTATCTATCAGCAGCTTATAATTAGGCCTTTCAGTGATGCTCCTGTACCAGGCTGAAGGAGCTAAATGCAGATGATCTGCAAGCGGAGCGGAGGCTTGCTTGAGTATGTGCTTTGCGTCTAGATCAATAGAGGGGCTTGGTTAAAATTTTCCATGATGCTTTTCCATGTGCCTCCATTCCCGCTCGGCTCTGCTGCCTCCTTGGGAACAGGGATGCAGTGTGGGAGCTGGAATTTGGGGGGAAATTTCCCCTTCAGGGGTTTTCCAGCATTTTTAGGGTTTGGTGACCTGGATCTGCATCAGTGGTTAGGGATGAGGATAAGGATGAGCCGGGCAGGAGGGAGCCAGTGTCACAGTGCAGGCATATGGGGCTGCTGGAATGGGATCAGACAGGATGGCCCCAACCAATGCCGGCCAGGGAGGGACATCTCCATGTCCCCACCCCACGGGTACCCCCGGATCGCAAGGCACATCCCACCATGGCTGTGCCTACACACAGCATCTGCCGGCTGCCTTCCTCCTCCAGCCAGGGCTGTGGGATGCTGGATGTGGCCAGGAGCACCCCAGGCCCCTGCAGCTGCTGCGGTGGCAGGAGCCATTTGGGCCCCC
>NW_009933354.1:36377-45051 GCF_000696875.1 Nestor notabilis
CATCCCCGTGCTGCCTCCCATCTGCTGTATTATTTCAGCATTTAATCACTCACCACAGGCTCTGTGGGCAGCTGCACAGAGGCAGTTCCTGCTTAATTGAGCTACTTGACTCCAGCACTGCCAAAACAATGACACGTGGCAAAACCAGACACCTCCTTGATGGGCAGCACCAACCCCGGGCTACAGCCAGGCTTCCATGAGGAACTGGAGGTGTTCATACTGCCCCCCATCCCCATCGATGCAGACCTCAGGGCTTCCCCTCCAGCTGAGGTTGGAAATAGAGAGTTTTGCAGCATTCTCCTGTTTCCCAGAGGGAATCCAGCCCCTTCTGCCACTAATTCCCTGTGACCTTCCTGTCTGTTGTTAGGCTCGGAGTCCCCATGACTGCTACATGGGACCCCCTGCCCTTCCAGCTGGCAGTGAAAAGGCTCCATCCATCCCTATTCCCAGAGAACACAGAGCTCCAAGAATGGAAGCTTGGGGTAATTGATACTACTATTGAATCCAGCAAGATGCAGATTGTCACAGAGCAAACATCTGCCCGCTGCTCCTCAGGGAGCCCGCGGGGAGGGGAACAGGAGAGGCGGCTGCTTGCATCTATCCCTGTAGTGCGGCTGGTGATGATGGGGGGGAGGAGGAAGTAAATGAGACCTAAACATGTGTGCTGGGGCATGTGCATGCATGTCTGGGCATGCATGTATGCTTATAGGTGCGCACATGTTTGTGCACATTCATGTGTGTTTAGCCCAGTGACCACTTGCATCTCTGGGGTGTGTGATTGGTGGTGGGGTGAGGGGGCTCACGATGGGGTTTGGTACATCCCTGCCCGTGGCATCCACTTCCAACCCCCTTGGACACCTTCCACCAGACCAGGTTGCTCCAAGCCCCATCCAACCTGGCCTTGAACACTGCCAGGGATGGGGTGTGTGAACACAGAAGGGGTGAACAAGCATGTAGAGGTCCTGGAACCGTGGGTGCTGGGTCAGTGGATGGGTCCTTTGTTTGTCCCTGTCCTCTCAATGTTTTGGGGTTAAACTCAGGGTGGGTGAGCCCAGCACTGGGCAGGGGCAAGGACAGAAACACCCTGATGGGGACACCACAAAGTGCTGGGTGCTGTGGATCCCTAACGAGAGTCCCTAATGAGGATAGCAAGCATCTGCAGGGCTGGGTGGGTGGGTGCTGCTGTTCTTCCCACCCATGAGCCCAGCTGTGGGGTATGAGGAAGATGATGGAGCTGGAGGAAGCTCCTGCCCCGTTTGGAGAGGGTGGAGTATGTTGTGGTGAGTTCAGAGCAGCTTTGTCCCTGTGCTGGGACCCCATGGGACTGTGCACAGTCAAGCTGGACCATTAGGCCACCAAGACCTGGGGACCATGACTGCTGGGGCGCAGAGGAGGAGGAGCTGAGGGGGTGAGTGGTGCGTGCCGGGAGCTGGGCTGCAGCCACTGTGTGATGTGGGGCAGTTTGGGGTCATCCCTGGACCCCCACAGGGTCACTGAGCCTGGTAGTGCTGCCTCGGGGTGTCCCCAGAGCCACCCTTGGGAAAGACATGGCTGCACCCGGCTGGGAAGAGCAGTTGTGTGTAGAGCAATAAATTAATTAAGCCCATCAAATAAACCAGCACAACAGCCCCTTTGGGATCCCTGCTAATGCATTTGCTGGTTGCATTTAGGTATTAATACCCTGACAGGAGGGCTTTCATTATCAGCCTTTAAGCCTGTTTTTCTCCTCTCTTGTCTGAGCATCTCCTGGTGCGGGTCCCTGCTTCCTGTGGGAGCTGTCTGTCTGCTTGTGTCGCTCTCCAAGTGTATCCCTGCTCCTCACACAGCACCCACCGCCCCATCCCAGCTCATTTCCCACTGTCATCCTCTCACTGGCTTTCCCCTGGGACTCAGCAAGCGAGGATCAAACTGAATTAGCCTGAAATCCTTGTGTAAGGATCCAGCAGAGTGACTCCCACTGATCCCATCGCACTGCTGTGACCCAGGGAGCTGGGGGGAGAACGTGGTGGGAAAAGGCTGGAGTGTTGTGGGCTTTGGTAAGTTATTGGTAATCTCGGCTGTTGGAGTAGCTCGTGGGATCTTCTTGTTATTCAGGAAAGGAAGGAATCATGAATCCACGAGTTTAAGCAGCCCCAGTTGTTGGTGTGAATCCCAGGGAGATTTTTCCCAGGCTCACAACTTGAAGGGCAGCATCGTGCTCCAGGCAACCGGTGGTATGGCACAGAGAGAGGTCAAGCGTGGCTTTGCCTCCCTTGGGTCTTTCCATCCCCACATAGGAGCATTTGGCTGGTCTCCTCTTGTCCTCATGTTCAGAGCTGTCCTCAATGCCAGCTTGTGGCCACATCTGTCCCCAGGCCCAAATCCATCACTTGTAAATGGAAATATGGGGTTTTCCAGTTGGAGGGGTGAAGGAAAGCATCTCTCCCCACCCAGCCCTGGGCTCCCTGTCACTCACCTTCATCCTGGGAACACCCACTGGTGCTGCCATGCCAGCATGATGCCGTTGTGCCCATCCAGTCCTGGCATTCATGCCTGGAGCTTTGCCTCCTTGCAGGATGGGATCCAGCAGGAGGACATGCACAATTTAACCAGATATTACAGGCTTAATAACACAGTCATTAGGAGTTTAGAAATTAGAAGGGGAAAAATTAAGCCAGTGTTGTGCTCAATGCACTGGGTGCGATGGTGGGGGGGGGGAGTGGGATTTAGCTGTGGGAACCACCCTGCCCTTGGGAAAGGAAAGGAAAGGAGGGAGCATGGGCTGGTGGAGTGGCTCTGGTGTGGTTTTGGTGCTGGCATTTCGCAGCCAGTGAGGGTGCTGGTGGCCAGGAGCTGCTGGTCTTCAAACCCGTGGGGAGAAGCTGCCTGGCCAGAAGGGATGAGGCGTCATGCAGTGCCTTGTGCAGCTGTCTTTTAATTGTAATTAAAATAGCTGTAGTGAGCAGTGCTTTAATTAGCAGTGTGCCTCAGTCATGGAGCTGTTGGGAAGGAACCCAGGGCTCGGTGCTGTGGTTGTGTGTGGAGCTCACGGGGCAACTGGCAATGGAGCAGGCAGATCATCAGGATTGCTGCTCGCATGGGGAGGAGGCAGCACTCCCCCGGGATGGGTGCGATGCTGGTGGAAAGTACTTGGGGAAAAGGATGAGGATGGTGCTGGAATGAGCAGGGGGAGGAGAGGATCCCCATCGGGTACTGGGAGGGACCCGGCTCCACTGGAGGGGTTTGATCCTGGGACAAACTGCAGCTGGGGCACATGGCTGCTGTTCCCAGACCAGCGCTGGGAGCCAGGATGGAGCTGAGCGGATCAGTTCTCTGTGCTGACCGGCTCTGCTGGCTGCCTTGTGGCTCTTAATTTATTGGGTTGTTATTTTAAAGATAGTGCGAAGCTCGGCACTAGATGGGAAGCAGCTCTCTCAAGAGCCCATCTCGGGGCTTTCTCTCCATTTCCCATCAACAAGCCAGACGTAACAAGTGTGCCATGTGGATAAATCAACTTCCCATCCCTCCTGCTGCCTGAGCCGCCACGCTGGGCTATTTCTGACCCAGGCATCAGCGTGGCAATAACCAGGGCTTTGCTGGCAACTTACTGGATGATGCTCGTCAGCAGCCCTGAGTGTTGCTGGCTGCTCACTGGGCTTCTGCTTAAGCAGACGGAAGCCAGGAGCAATGGGAGGGACAGGAGGTGCTGTCATGCCATGCAGAGCAATGGCTCTTCCTGGCACTGCTGTCCACCAGGCCCTGAGCCGTAGGGTTGATGTTGTCTGCGGTGAGCAGCTCTGTGCTTTGGGAAAGCCAAAATCCTCTGAAGATGGAGGGGAGTGATCCCAGTGGGCACCCAGCAGCACTTCCCTTGGGATGCTCCAAACCCGAACTCGCTCCTCATGGGACAACATCAAGGATATCCAGCGGTGTCAGAGAGAGCAGTCAAAACTGCTTCTTTCCTTGAAATCATCCTTTCTCCTCCCATGTTTTACCTTAGAGTGAAAACCCAGTGAGACCCAGGGCTGGAGCCTCCTTTACCTGGTGCTGTTTCAGGCTGCTTGCAGGGTGCAGCCACCTGCCCCAAACCCCCTGCACTACACATCACCCATCTGAGAGCTCACAATGTTCACAGCTCAGTGCCTCTGTTGGAGCTGGCAGCGCTGGTGGGAGCAGATCCAGCCGGAGGAAGGGTTGATTCCCTTTGGAGGGTCTATCCCTGCAGCTCATCTGCCACAGCACAGTTGTCGGGGCTGGCTTTTGTGTGCATGTGTATTTTCCCACCAATAAACTTCTGCCACAATTACCCCATTTTTTATCTTTATGGCCTTGGACGCTGCAGGAGGTATTGGATCCGTATCGGAGCAAAAGAGGACATGAAAAAAGCTACTAAAAGCAGAGAGGAGATCAGTCAAGCCGGCGGGTGAAATACGCTATTTTGATTAAGCATTCAGCAGGTAACACAAACATAATTTATGGGCCTTAAACAGCTGCACACCAGGTTTTGCTCCGCTCCTTCGAGGAGCACCAGCTCAGCATCACCCGCAGCTCAGTGCAGCCCAGGAAGAGCAGGGGCAGCCCTGGGGAGCCCCAGAGACCCTCAGCCTGACCCTGTGGGGTGCTGCATCCTGGGGCAGTGGTTCTGGGAGGCTGAGATTGAGAAGAAGCAATTTGGTTGAGCTTGAACGGAAGAAGATGCTTTACCCGTGCAGCTGCTCACTGTTGAAGAGCAAGTGAGACACAGCCAAGGAGATGCTTTCCAGGAGCAGGGATTTAATTGCTGGAATAACGAAGCCCTGCTGAGGGCAGGGCCTGTGTTCTTTGGCTGGGGGACATGTTCTTACCCCCCTGAGCAAGGCTGGCTGCAGAGCCCTGTGTTTTGGGGTGCCCAGGGATGGGCTGAGGGTGGTTTTTGGGAAGTTTGGCCCCTTCGGCTGGGTCCTGCACAGCTCTGTGCTCTCTGTGCCAAGAAGACATTTATCCTGGGGATGCTTTAGAGCCCTCATCCATCACCTGCTCTGATTGGGGCACTGGCAACCCCTCATCCTGCTGCTGCTGCAGGTCATGCGCAGGCATCTGCCTGGCCGCAGGCTGCTGCTCTGGGGCTTTATGATGTGTATTAAAAACTAAAGTCAATAGGAAAGGGCTGGGCGGGATGACGGGGCCCATCCATCATGGGCGAGGAGCTGCTGTCATGGCTGAGGCTTATCCCAGAGAGAGGACCATGGAACTGGCTGGTGGCTCCATCTGTAGGGTCAGCTCTGGGGTGCCTGGGGAGGAAGAATGAGTGCTTTTGTTAATTAGCCATCAGAAAAGAGGCACTGCGAGACCTCAGGGACTGGTAGTGAGTCATGCTGATCGAGATGTCCCAGGGACTGTGGCCTTCAGGCAAAGCTTGGTCTAAATCCCCTCCCAGGAGCAAAAGGTGCTTTGAAGGTGTGTTGGTGCTGGGGCTCTGCTGGTCAGGCAGGAGAGCAGAGGCCAGCAGGTTTCCCTGCCTAGTCCCTGGGCTTGTCATTTACCAGCAGTTAATGAGCGCTTGCAGCAATATGTAAATCTGCTCTTCACTCTCACCCCAAGGAATCACATCAGAGCAGGTGCCTTTTATTTTCCCGTTCTCTTTTAATCTCGCCACAGATTGTCTTTCCTTTTTCCTCCTTTTCCTTTCATTTAGCAGCAAAGCAGCCAGGAGATCACACCAAATGCTGGATTCGCACCAGGGTGTGTGGATTTTATAGCTAGGCATTACCTGGATATTGGTACTGTGGGGGCTGGTGAAGGTTTTTGGACCCATGACATTAAAAAATCCAGCAAGAAGTATGCAGCCCTCATGCCATGACTGATGGGCTCTGCCACACACTGATGCCCAGGCAGGGAGCAGTGAGCACAGAGGTTTGGGCCGGCCTGAATTCACGGGTGTTGGTTCAACCCTTTGGTACACTGCAAAAGCAAAGACTCTCGGCTTTGTGCATATCTGTCTCCTGGGAGTACTTTTTAGCTCCTTTGCTTAGTAATTATTGTTGGTGTGAGAAAGCCGCTCGCAGACCTGGAGGGAGGAAATGTGTCAGTCATCGAACCATTTTCTTGGTATTTTTGCCCCTTCAACTGAAAGTTGGCTAATGGTTCATTTCGAAGAAAATAATTGCCACTGATTTCTCCAAATTGCAGAAAATGTATTAATGACACTTTTCAAGACAGAAATAACACCATTTGCATCTAAATGCGCCTCATCTTTACAAACTCCACTTGGTATTTTCTTGTAGACACATAAAATACTGAGCACTTCAGCACATCGGGGTTGTGCTTGGCTCCAGAGCAGCACTGGTGAACGGTGCTGGCAGGAGCGGGTGCCTGACAGCTGGGAATGGGTGACAGGGAATGGTGACAAGGAATGGAGGGGGGAGCAGCGGCTCCATCTCAGAACTCTGGTGCAGGCATTGATGTTCAACCCATGCTGGGTTTGCTTGTCCCCGTGCTGCTGGGGGGGAGCGGAGCCTCCCCGAGCTGCTTTGCTTTATTAATAACCTGGCCCTTGATTTCTTTATTGCTGCCTCATTAGTGGGAGCCCACGGGGAACCAGTAACAGAAGTGATTTATGCAGTGGGGCATGACTGGTGCAGGACAGGGAGCTCAGGAGGAGCTGAATATCCCTGTCCTGCAGGGATCACCCGGGGTGAGGATGGCACTGGGGTGTCCCGGGCTCTGCCCTTCACCTCCAGATCCAGGGCAGCCTCTTGTGCTACTGCTTCAGGTCTTGGCATTCACAAAGGCTGGGGTTGTGGCTGAGCAAGTGGTGGGGTTTGGTCAAAGCTTCCCTTTGCTGCCTTTATGTGCCCACCTGCATTGCTGGTGATGGGCAGGATGATGCTGGGAGAGGTGAGTGTGTAGAGCTTGGTGAGCATCCTGTGCCTGGGGCTGCTCTGCCACCAGACCCTTTGCTGTGCACCCACACTCTCCCCCATGGCTGCTGCAGCCTAATTCTGCATTAGACATAAACACACTTGAGTTTAGGTGATCAGAACAGACTCAGGGCTATTGAAATTGTTCTTTTCACTGGCTTTGGCAGGGTGCTGAGAGCAGAGGAGCTGAGAGCAAAATCCCCCTGGTAGCTTCTGCAGAGGTCTGAGAGCAAAATCCCTCTGGTAGCTTCAGTGGGAGATCAAGAGTATTCAAGAAATCACGATGAATCCTTGGTCTAATCCTCCTCTTCCCAAGTAATGATCATTCCCAGCTCCTTGTGCATTTGCTGCCTGCAGAGTGACTGGGCCCTCCCCAGCTGCCGCATGGGGAAACTGAGGCACGGGCAGCACTTGTCCAAGCTGGGGCAGTTTTGGGGGTTGGCTGGAGAGTTGCCCCAGAGGCAGCAGAGCAGGGTCTCTGCCTCCCTTCCACTCCTTGTTTTAGGACAGGCGTATTTATCTGGAGAGCGGGGTCTGCTGATCCTTCCCCTGCTGCCCAGGCAGGGATGCACAGGGTGCTGTGCTCCGTCCCACATTTTGGGCTGGGAGCGGGTGTGCAGCTGCAGTGCTGGGTTAACACACTGTGCTCCCCGGCCCTGGGGCCTTAACTCACCTGGGTGTGCTTTATGTCCAATGTGCTTGGATCCTCCCTGGGCCTCCAACTTCATAAAAAGCAAACTGCTGCCTAAAAAACTAAAAGGAGGAGGAAAACCTCTATTTAATTCATGGTCCGTGTTCTCACCTGTCTGGGTCCAGCTTTCCAATTGCTTTTGCTCTTCTCCCCTCTCCTCCTGGGGTCAGACCCTTTGCAGAGGGGCAGAGGCAATTCCTGCTTTGGGACTGGTTTTGGGAGCATCCCCATCACCTGCAGCCCTGTTGCTTCCAGCCAGTGCCACATCCTGGGGTCAGGACTCATCCCTGATGTCCCTGTCCCTCGGGAAGGTAATGGAGACTCATGGATAGATAGCACAGCGAGGGGATGGGGGGACAGGAGACATGGATCCAGGCATGCAACGCCAGGGCTGCTGCAGGGTTTATTGTGAGTACTCTCGGTGAGGAAAACCCCTCGCCAGCCCCTCTCTCCTCCTGAAGTTCTTTCTTCTCTCTCCCCTTCTGTTTTCCTTGCAAACAGCTTGCTTTTGAAATTCAAATCTTGCTGCAGCCCTTTCCTCACCCGCTGCAGGAATATCTCTCTTTTCATCTGAAAATAATTAACAAATGAACAAAACTCCTGTGTGAAATTAAAATCCTGCCCAGAGGTGACCTTTGAAGCCCAGCTCTGGCTGCTGCTGGGCTGGGATTTTTATTTTCCCTTTTATTTTTCCTCCCTCGCGCTCTGCCCTGCTTCAGAAGGGCTCCTTTGCACCTCCTTTTCTCTCTCTGTTTTTAATTGCATTACACTGCATTCCTCCAGAGGTGCCCATGACCACCTCCTTCCCGGTCCTGGGCTCCCTGTGGGCTCCCACATCTCCCTCTTGGCGAGGGGCAGGGCTCAGCCCGGTGCTCCCGCGGGCGCAGCATCTGGGGCTGTCTGGCAGATCAATACGAGTAGTAAACCCCAGCAGCCGGCCGTGTCCGGGCTCCATCTGGCCGCTTGGCACCGGAGACGGGGCCGGGGTCACCCGCCACGGGAGGATAATTGTGTTTAATTGGTAGGATAGAGCCTCGGGCAGCAGCTCCGCAGCCGGAGCCCTGCGGCTCCTGCTCCGCCCCGCGGGCGGCGTTTCCCCGCACAC
>NW_009933354.1:45376-48662 GCF_000696875.1 Nestor notabilis
CAAGGCCAGGTTGGACACAGGGGCTTGGAGCAACCTGCTCTAGTGGAAGGTGTCCCTGCCCATGGCAGGGGTTGGGGCTCCATGGACTTTAAGGTCCCTTCCAACACAAACCAGTGATTTTTATGGCCCTTCCCACATCCACCCAAGAAGCAGCCGATTTTCTCACTAGAGCAACACAGTGGCTTTGGCAGGAAACATTGAGCCAGGAATCGTGCAAGCTGCAGTGTGGGGTGTTTTGGGGAGGAGTGTGGGAAAGTATGTGCCACCCAGCCCTTAGTCTGCTTTTGCTTTTCACTCTGGTTTGGGTGATGGTTGGGCTGGGCCACCCCAGCATGTGTAGTGGGGTTCAAGGAGCAGCAAGTGTAGGAGTGATGTGGGGGACAGGCTGCTGGGGACACCGGTGCCTGGTAGCGGTGCCACAAGGAGGAGGGAAAGGTCTGTCCGTGCATGGGAACAGGCTCAGCTGGCTTTGCCCTGGCATCCAGGCCAGCCGTAAGTCGGGTCCCAGTGGGACATCAGCTTGGCTACACACCAGGGTTGCTCCATGAGGATGCTTCTTTAAGGCTGGGCAAGGACCTTCTGGCTCCTGTGGGATCCTGTGGCTCCCCATCAGCTCCTATCTTGCAGCCCTGGCTCTGGGGAGCAGAGAACAAACAGCCCCCTGCAGAGGCAGGAACCGGCTCTGTAATTAAGCCAAGTGGGAAAGGTTGCCATGGTACCACAAGCAAAGAAAGGAAGCTGCACCTTCATTGCTGCTCTGGAGCTTCCCGACATTCCCAGCCCCTCTGCCTGGGGCAGTGGGATGCTGTGGGGCACAAAGGACGCCCTGGTCCCCCTGCCTGCTCCTGGTCATTGCCCTGTGTCTTTGGAGGGGCAGAGGTGTTGGGATGGGGCAACTGGGTCCTCAGGATGTGCCTTGTCTCTTCCCTAGGGATTTGGTGTTTGTCCCAATGGGCTTCCTTCTCCATTCTGCTTTCCCCAGGTCACCGCAGTGCCTCCTACCATGAGGCCATGTCTCTGTCCATGTGGAGCCCGCTGGGCTGCATTCAGCATGGTACAGGTGGCTCTTGTGGGGATCTCCAAGGGGTCCATATGGAACTCCTGCCTGAGAGGGCCTCCCTAGCACCCTAATCTCTCTGTCTGTTGCATCCCCCACATCCCAACATCTCCCTGTGCCTGCAATCGCCCTGATGGAGATGGCTCCATCACATCCCGTTGTCCTGGCAACAGGGAAGGATGCTGCTGAGCCAGCCCCCGTCAGTCCCCTCTGGCTACGGGGGGCTGCCCTCACCCTGGAATATTCCCCCTGTGTGGGAATCTGAAGGTCTTGATGCATTTCCTAGGGTGAAAGAGCAGTTCTGCCACAGGGGTGGTGGGGACCATCCAGTGCTCAGCCCTCTGCTCCCCCGGGTGCATGTGGGATGGTGGCAGGGGTGGCTGGAGGCATCCATGTCCCTTTGCCCTGCCCGGTTCCTGGCTGGGTTGTGGTTATTTACGGGGTGAGGAGCGGAGCGGGGCCGGCGCCAGTGGAATATCAATTAGTTCATTACCAGCAGCCTGCCAGCATGAAGCCATTTGCCACAGGGCTCCTCTGGGACCGGAGAGCGCCCTGCTGCCAGCAGGGATCAGTGCTGGGACCAGTAGACCCCCGGGGTGCTCCATGCCAGGGTTGGGGTTTCGATGCAGTCCCCAGTGCTTGAGAACACCCACCCACTGCAAAACCCCCATCTCCCCCTCCAAGCCTCCTCCACAGACACAAGGTTTCAGTGCAGACTTGCAGCCCATGCCGGTTTAGGCCAGGGGCATGAGCAGATGCTCAAATAACCCCCATTTGGGTGAATTTCCCCTATTTAACCCCCCTCCCTTGGATAAATCCACTGTGTGCAGAGCAAATGTGTCTTTCACACCCAGGTTAATGTCATGAGCAGGAGCAGCAGCTCCTGGCTATGACGGGGGCACCACAGCCAGAAGCTCAAGGTGTTGGGTGTGATGAGCAGGAGAGATCTCAGCCGTTTCTGTGCACAGGTTGGGATTTATTCTTTCTGCCTCTGCCCCACATTTCGAGCCCGTTCCTTGCCCTTTCCTTGGCCTTGTCCTCCTGTTGTGTTTCTGCCACGACAAAAATAGATGGTGAGGTGTTAAAATAGAAATAAGATGCTTGAATATGTAAATGCCATTTGTGCTCGCCCTGTTGCCTCCTTAATTTCAGCAAGAATGATGCTTTTCTTCCAAGGAGGCAATTTTAGACTGAGGAGCACTGGGACACAAAGCCATGCTGCGGGGGAAGAGCTGGGATCCTTGTTTTGTGAGTTCCCCCCAGTACTGACGTCCTGTATCCCAGAAGGTCTTGTCAGTGCTGTTTTTCCACCCAAACTCAGCTAGTGCTGTCGCTAGCAGTGGGTGAGCTTCCTTTGGTCACCTTGGGGAGGGACATGGCTGGTCCCTGTCCCACTGAGGGATGCTCCGCAGTCAGCATCCTCCTGGAAGCAGGTGGTGAGGGACCAGGCTCAGTCCTGAGCAGTCAGACCTCTCCTGGAGGAAGAGCTTCACAGCCTGGAGTCAATTCCTCTTCATGCTGCAAGAGGGGATATTTCGGGAGCGCTGCCATGAATCTTGGCTGCTGCTGAGGGGAAGGAATTAGGCACTTCAAGAAGCTGGAAAAGGTCTCTCTGGGAGCCTTGCGAGGGCTTCTTCAAACCCACCCTTGCTTTTCCCTCCCATCAGAAGTTACAATATGTGGTTGCTGCCAGCGCTGATGCTGCCCACCCTGCTCTGCTCCTTGTGGGGTCTGTGTTACTTCATCCCTGCACCAACCTCCCCGTGAGGCAGCTGAGAGACTTGAGGGACCCTTAAATCCCTGCCGATGGCTGCGGGCTTCCATCCCACCCTTTCTCCTCCATGCTTCGTGCTCCTTCTTCCCCCGGTCTGGTTTTCCTGTGTAGATGGTGTGCTGGTGTGCGGGAATGGGGAAGGCTGGCTCTGAGACAGGAGGTTTGGGGCTGTGGGTGTGAGCTCTGCCAGTCACACAGATGCTGTATTTGCTCACACAACAGCTCTGCTTCCCCCCTCCACGTTTTGCCCTGCAGAACTAGGGTGCACCTACGCTGCCCGTGTCTCTTAATCCCCCCGCCCCCAGCATCTCCTGCACCTGGTGGTGGGGATGCAGACGTGTCCCATGTGCTGCTGAAGGGCTCCAGCCATTTATTAGGGGGTCATATCCAGGGTGAGTCCTGCTGCTCCATTCCATCTCTGCCTGGATTCCCATGGCAAAATGATGGCAGGGGGG
>NW_009933354.1:48674-54097 GCF_000696875.1 Nestor notabilis
TCGGTGGGCGGGGTGGCTTTTTGCAGGGGTTGAGGGGCAGCCGGTGCCTGGTTCAGGAATGAGCAGCAGGGAATCACAGGGATTGCATTGGAGGTGTTTCCTCTGGATCCTTTCTCCCCACCTCAGGCTCGAATGGACCAGTGGGTCAGGTCCCACCATGGCCAAGCACCCATCAGCTCCAGCTCCGCAGCAGGCGGTTGCAGGGAGGCAGCACAAATCTGCATTTAAATGGAGATATTTAAAGCCAGAGCCGGGTGGGAAGTGAAGGAATCGATTTCCCAAGTGGGAGGGTGGGGTGTTATTTTTGTATATTGTTGGATATGCAGCTTAAATCTGGCTCTAGAAGATGAAGAGGAAAAGGGGTGGGGAAGGGAAATCATGTCCCGGTGCTACTGCTCTGCAGCCACCAGCTCCAGACACGCCAGGAGCATTGCCTGCTGGTGCCAGCCCCAGCCCATGTCACGCTGTGTCCCCAGCCTTGCTGGGGTGGCAGGAGGGGTCAGGGATCTGTGTAAGCTATTGATCATGTCCCCATCGGTACATCCCTGCAGCTCATCGTGCTGCAGTGGTGCTGGGTGTGAAATACAAATGGACAAAGCATAGGGAGGCAAAGCCGTTGAGTTGTCCTTGGTGCCCAGGGCTGCTCTACACAAAGATTCATCCAAAGGGTGCCCTCGGCTCCGAGCATCCTCTCTTCTCCAAGCATCCCTGCAGACCCAGGGCCGTGCATTCTGGGCTGTGGCTGGCCCTGGGCTGGCTGTAGGATGTTCCCCATGGAGCTGTGCAGCTCCTCCAGCAGGATACTGGCTTTCAGAGGTGGGCACGGGCTCCTTTTGTGCTGGCTGTTAATTAAGAGGATCATTCAGAACCACTACTAGTGTAGCGTGTTGTCTTATAATAGTTGCAATTCTGTCCCTGTGCCAGCTTCCATTAGCAACAAAACCCACTTATCTTGTTCTTTCCTATCTCTTCCCTTTATATTTTTATCCTCCCCTCTCCCTGCAAGTCTCTCTCTCCTCTTTCTTTCAACCCCCAGCACCGCAGTAATAATTCTACCAGTCGTCATCTGGGTTGACAAAACACTGCTGATGTGACAGCTCGGGGCCGGGAAATCTCTGATACTGCTCCCTAATTAATTTACTAATTGCATGCGCTGCTTTGCCATGGGCTCAGAGGCAGAGCCAGGGCTGGAGGCACCATCCTGGCCTTGGGAATGCCTGGAATTGGTGCCTGCCTTGTACTCCATGGGCATGGTGTGATGGGGATACGCTGCTGCTGGCCATGCTGCTCTATGGGCGGCTTTGCCATGAGGTGTTGCTCCCTTCCGTAGATGTGGTTGTCCTGGGGAATGGGGGAAACTGGGATGGAGGAAAGGGGAAAGGCTGGATGGGGCTTCTTGGGGTGGATGGTGTGCCTCATTTCCCCTTGTCTTTCTGCCTCAGTGAGCTGCTGTCACTGCCAACTATGCTTGAATGAGCAAAGGTGTCATCCCTCTGTTCCACCAGAGAGAAGGTATCAAAACCGGGACATCATTTGGAAGAAAAAAGCCTTTCCTTGCTTGTCTCCTGGCTGGTAAATGTGGGAATGGGCTTTGCCCCAATCCCGGGCATCATGTGGGACCTGCCAGTGCCTTTGCACCGTGTGAGAAGCAGGAGGTGTCTCCAAAACCCCCTCCATGCGTTCCGTCTAGCCAGCTGTTTTCTTCCTCCCTGTTAAAGACTCGTCCTGTGTCTCATGTACATGGGAAGGTGTGATGGAGAGGAGAGGGGAGGTCTCTCCTCCTGACAAATCCTTCTAAAATGAATTCCAAACCCACCGGCCTCCTGCCTGGAGCTGAGGGTTCCCACACAGGATTTTGGTGGCTGGGAAAGGTTTGATTTGCTCTGGCTGCAGGAGTCAGAATGAACCAAGTTTGCCATGAGCCGGCACAAGACCTGGGTGCTGGTGACGGGCAGCGATGTCCCTGGGGGTGCTCAGGGCATTGCCGCTGCTGTGGGGACTGTGGCACTGTCCTTGTTTGAGGGAAGGGGCTCATTCCAGCCTTCCCAGGTCCTTCCCTTTTCCATCCATCCAGAGCCCCCAGACCCAACTTGCTTTCAATCCTCTGCTTTTTGGGTTGAGGGGTTCCCATCTCCCGCTGGCAGGCAGTGGGCAGGGGGATGTGCTGTGTCCTCCCTTTTGGGGGCTGTGGCTGTACTTGGAACTCACCTGGAGCCTGGGAAAACACTGATTTACAATTTGAGATGGGAGAGGAGGGGCTGGGGAGGGGAGGGCAGGAGCCGCTGTGAGCTGGGGCTGTTTGGGTGAATGAGTGATGGTGTGAAGCACGACGCTGTGCCTCTCAGCAGCTTTTGAAGCCTTGGGAAATTTGTCTTTTTGACTCGGCAAGGTGCTCAGGCAGGAAGGGAAATGCATTACAAGTTGAAATGCTTTGAGAGCAGAGGGGAAACATTATGTGATTCAAGCCTCGTTCCTCCTAGTGAGAGGAACCCAGTGAACACAATATATTGTATTCTCCACGTTCCCTCGCCTCCCTCTGCCATGTGTGTAAATGTGCTTGTTCCCTCCCCAGCTCAGGAGCCGGGGCTGCAACCAGAAGCTGGCTGCTGCAGCACCTGCTTGCTGACAGGCCAGGCATCCATTGCATCCAGCCTGGCCTGGAGAGATGCAGGGAATGCTGGGAGGAGCTCAGGGAGAGCCTGGATCCTGGTCAAGGATAAAGCCCACTCCCACCCTGAGCATCCCCCAGCTGACCCCCAGTCGGGTTCTGCCCCCATCAGAGTTGGGAAGGGAGCTGGGAGGGGTTGAGGGGGTGATGCTGAGCATCCTGAGCACCCTGATGCTCTCCTGGCCTCAATCCCAAGTGAGCTTTGCCCATGGCAGAGAGGCAGGGGGTCGGAGCCGTGCTGTGTTGAGCACACACCACCCCAGGGGACCCCAGGAGCCCAGCATGATGTGTGGGGAGGTGAAAATAGAATCAGTGCTGGTTTGTTCATGATAATAAATAGGAGCAAATTGCAAACAGCAGGTAAGTGACTGACAAGCACTGGTGTTTTAATGTCCTCACAGAGGCCCATGTGTAAGTGGGACTGTGCATGAGTAATTCCATACATTTTTAATGGTGGCCCCTGCGGGGGAATCAATCACGCTGCGAGCTGAGGTTTCCTCATGCGAGGGACAACACAGAGTGATTCTGTTTGATCCGGTGGCTCTGGGAGCAGCCGGTTCCTGGGGCAGGAGGGGCAGCATGAGCCAACAGCTCCTATGTCCCTATGGCAAAGCCACACTGGGACCTCTCCCTTGGAATATATCCCTTTGGCTGTGTCTCCTTGGGAGCTATTGGCTGGGCTGGGGTCTCCTGGGAAGGTTTTTCCAGCTTTGGAGGACTAAGTGGCTGTTGTTGGGGGGTTTTGCATGGAAGGAATGTGCTCAGCTTGGCCGTGAGTCATCTGCAGTATCAGAGGGCTGGGGGTGCTGTGTGTCACAGCGGGATGTTCTTCCTGGTGGGACACAGGGACACTGGGGCTGGGTCCTGCTTTGGGGTATGGGGTCCTGCCTGGCCATCGGCCTATCTCCAGGCTCCTGGTTTTTGGGAGCATCCTGAGGCTGTGCTCCAGGCTCTCCTGTGCATCTCTCCTTGACATTCCTGGAGAGGCTGAGTGACCAGTACCACCTCCTGGGGGAAAACACACTGTTAGGGGTATTCTGGATGATCCCGGCTCCATCTATCTCCAGTGGCAAGACCTTTAATAAACTAGCGGAGCTCCCAGTGGAGCTGGGGAGGAGGCTGCATCTCCCGTAGCAGGAGAGCATCAGCTGGGGACCTCGACCAGTTTTGGGCTGCGTTACCCATCCCATGACTCTGAGGGATCATGGACCAGATTAAGGCCAGGTTGGACACAGGGGCTTGGAGCCACCTGCTCTAGTGGAAGGTGTCCCTGCCTGTGGCAGGGGTTGGAGCTGGAGGAGCTTTAGGTGGCAGAGGTGGCAGGAGTGTTTTCTTGAAGGGTAGGCAGCAGGCATTAGGTTTTTGTGATGGAAATGGGCCCCTGCAGGAGCAAAGGGATAATGTGCTCTGGGTAGCTGCTAAAACTTCTGCTGGGGATACACAGCACCTCATTTACCAGGGTATTTTTTTATGCTGAAATGGAGGAAAGCAGCTGCTATCTGTACAAACAAAATTAGGCCAAAGGAGGAAAGTAATTTTGTAAGAGAAATAGGGAGATGCAGGGGGAGATGGAAAGGAGACAGATGAATAAACACCATCTACATAGAAACTGATAAAAATTCAATTTCAGCTCACACACATCCCGGGCTAACTCACTCCCTTCCTCTCTTCTCCACGCGCTCCGACGTTGTCTGCAGCCCGCGTGCATCCATCTGGGATGTGGGAGGCAAACACAATGATCCTATTCTGCCTTCAACATGCCGCAGAATTTTCTTTAATTATGGTTCTTTAATTCCCCCGGCTCTGGCTTTAGATTCAATATTTTTCCCTTGTGAGCAGGGGGTGCCAGGGTGAGTGTCCTATGGGATGAGGTGGCCCCAGTTCTGGGGGGTTCCTCTGGGCATGACTCTGCTTCCACCAAGGGGTTTCCATGGAGAAAGGCTATGGGGTACCTGGATCTTGGATCCGGGACTGTAAGCCTGTGGGATGAGGGGAAGGAAGGAAGTGGTGACTCCAAGCGATCCGTGGCACCCACGCATCTGCTTTATCCCTGTTCCCAGGACCGGTGTCCCTGTAAACCTCACACTGGGCTCTCCCTGGTGCATTTCAAGCTTATTTAGAGCCTTTGGCTGTGGGTTATAATGAAAAAAACATCTTCAAAATCTTCCCAGCAGCTTGTGTGGGAGCTGGGGCTGTGTGCTCTGACCGGAGTGGTGCTGGGGGCAGGGGGATCTTCCTCGGGTTCCTCATGGCAGCCCTGGCTGCAAGATCCATCACTCTGATTCTGTGAAGCCATTTGCTGGTGGTGGCCCCTCTGCTCTTCCCGAGCCAGGGAGCAGGAGGCATGCGTGTGCTGGAACTGGGGCAGGGCTGTGCTGAGAGGCTGAGGGGATAACCCCCCTTCCTCTAACCCCTTTTTTGCCACAGTGTCCCTGGCCTAGCACCAGGCTCTGGATGCACCTTGAGGTGCTGCACCCCTGGACAGACCCTGAGGGCCGGTGGGGTGGCATGGAGCATCCTCATAGTGTGGGACCTGCGTCATCCCCAGGAACCCCACTAAGAGGGCACCCAGCAGTGGGTGCTCTGCTCCCCCCTGGCCCCCGGTTCAAGGGTTTGGGTGGCTTCATGCTCAGCACCAAGCACCAATGCTGCACTAGCGAGAGCTGAGAGCAGAGGTGGAGGGTGTGGGGCACCCCCATCCGCCGTGCGCACCCCTGTCCCTGTGCACACTCACCTCCCCACGCACACCCCCTCC
>NW_009933354.1:54374-57074 GCF_000696875.1 Nestor notabilis
CCCCCCACGCCCCCCCCCTCCGCGGAGGCGGAGCCGAGCTGCAGGCTGGTTTCCATAGGAAACTGAGCGGAGGCCAGAGCCGCACTCGGAGGCGCTGGAGGGGCTCCGAGGAGCTGCAGACCCGGGAGCGTGTCCCACCCGGTGCTCCGGGGACACCGATGGCAGTGATGGTGCGGTGGCACTGGGGGGGCTGCGGTGCAAGAGGGGCTCTGCTGGTGGCGGCTCGGCTGCAGTTGGGGGTTTTTTGGTGATGAAGCAGCCTCTGGATGCTCCCCTGGACCTCTAAAATGACCTAGATGGGACGGTGCGGGGCTCACCAGTGCTGGGATGTGTCCCTGCCCTTCTCACCGCTGCAGCCTTGCTCAGAGCTCACCCAGAGCATCCCCTCCAGAGCAACAGGGGGTTTGGGTCTATCCAGAGCCAGTGACGCTGCTGTCGGAGGGGCTGGGAGGCCATGTTTCCTTGGGAAGACCCCATAGATGAGGGGGGAGAAAGGAGAGCATCGTTTTAGGGTCGAGCTGTGGCATCAGCCCTGGTTCCTCAAGGACCAGGCAGGATGCAAAGGAAGAGCTTGCAGGCAGCCAAATCACACCTTACCCTGCATGCCAGCCCTCCTACCCTTCCTCCTCTTCCTACACCTCCTCCTTCTCCTCCTCCTCTCCTCCTCCTCCTCCTCCATGGGCCTTTCGCACGCTGCCAACTGAAGACGCGTTTGCCGGGCTGCGCGCTCCAAAAGTTGATAACTCCCCTCCAGGCGATTAAAAGGAGCCTTTTCTCCTCAATCAGCTGTATTTGAATATGGAAATGGTTTTTAATTACTCAGAGTCAATATCATTTTATCACTGAAATGTGTTTGAATGAGGCTCGCCGCACTTGCAGGGCACCTCATAAGCTGAATGCAAATTCGCTGTGATTCACGGGTTTCAGCTGGTCAGAGGGCGAGGGATGGTGCTGCCCTTTGAAGGTTTCATTCCCGGGCTTCTGACAGGCACAAAACGCCATGTCCTCTCCTGCCACCACGGGTGCAGAGGCAGACAGGACATGGCAGGGGCCACAAGCCCAGCGAGGACACAGGGACCACGACTGCCGCTCCCCGTGCGTGGTCATCCCTGGCTTGTCTGGCCCCGAACATGCTCGGGGTCAGCTCCGCGTGGAGCTAATGACAGCTCAGCAGCATCAGAGCCCCGGCTATTGTCTCCTGATTAATCTGCTAATTATGTTCTGCTTTCAGCCCGGGGCCTGGCGGCGGTGTGGAAATGTCAGGCGCTTGCTTGTGCCCCAGGTTGCTGGCAGAGTGACAAAGGCAAAGTCCTGGAGGAGCTGCACAGAACCTGGCTCTGACGGCTCCGGCATCACCATCACCATTCTGTGGTAATGGTGGTGCTGGGAGTGTGGTGGTGAGGGGATCAGGGGGCCAGGACTGAGCTGCTGCATCCGCCACAAGCAGCTCTGGGCCTAGCCTTTTGCCTCAGTTTCCCCCATGGCAGGAGCTGAAAACATCTGGATCCATCCAGATCAAGGCCAGTAAGTCCAGTTTATGGTTTACTGGGAGGCAGTGAGGGTCCAGCCCCCTGTGGAAGAGGCCACCAGAGATGCTGAGAAGGGGAAGGGGATGTGGCCAAGCGGCTTCCCAACACTCAGCTCTGGGTTTTCCCTCTGTGAAAACCCACCAGGTGCCAGCGTTGAACGTGGCAGGGCTGAGCAGCCAAGATAACATCCTGCTGACGCCTTCAGCCGGGCTTTCTGCAGCCCTCATGCATATTAATCCCGATGAATATTCATGCAAGGTTCCTGCTTTCGGTGGTGGCTTGTGTGCAGTGTGATCCGGCTCCCAGTTTGGGCACTGAAATGGCTCTGGTGGCCAGAGGCTGCAATGGGGCAGCCCCACAGTGGGGTGGGGTGTGCAGGGATGGGTGTGAGCATATTCCTTGCCAGGCTGCTCCAGTCTGCTGTGATCCAGAGGGATTTATCCTCACCAAAGCGCTAGGATGGAGCAGGGCTTCTCTGAGGTGTGTGGAGGATCCAGAGGTGGAAGTCCCACAGGTGCACCATTTGCTGGCTCCTTACTGATGCTGTGTTCATCCCTCCGTTCAACCCCACGGATCCAGGAGGCAGCCCCTGCACCCTCACCCGACAGAAATTATCCCACTCCCTGGCACTGCCCTGCCTTGTGCCAAAGCATCATCTCCACATCAGCACAGGGGGACACAGGTCAGCCCTGGCCCATCCTTCTGCGCACAAAGCGCCTGGAAAAATCAAAATGAAGACTCTGAGCTCAAACCAACCTGGGCACAACGGCCACGTCCGTGGGCCTGGGAGCCGCTTGAGGTTGGGAGTTGGCTGCGCCACGGTGGCAGCACTCCTTGGTCTGTAACAACACCCAAAGTGATGTTTATTTTGGAACTTATTCATATCCTTCCTCTTCTGCTCATTGCTCAGGCTTCCCTCGCTCCTTCGCTTTTCTCCCTGCCACCACCAGCTTCATGTGAAGGTACCTGGAGGGGTGCAGTGGCTGCGGGCAGCCGGAACGGGGCCGGTCCCTCCATCTTGGTGATGCGCACCAGGCACCCTGGTAAAGGCTCCTTGGCTGGCGCTTGCTGCCTCTTCCCATTAGAGCAGATGCTCCTGCAAACCAGAATTCCCTGTTTATCGCTGCTTTTGTTTTTCCACGGGAGCAATTCACAGTGAAGTTTATGGGAA
>NW_009933354.1:57210-58972 GCF_000696875.1 Nestor notabilis
TTGGGGGCAGCCCCCCATCCCCCCAGCCAGGAGCTGGAGTCAATCTCTTCCCTGAATCCTCATCCAGGGCCAGGCACAGAGGAGCTGCCACCTCGGCGGTTCTCCCTTGTCTCTCGTTTCTGTGCCAAATGAAGGGGAAATAAGAGAACTGGAAACCCAACCATGCCAGTGCCTCGGGAGCCCCTGGCTGGTCCCTGCCCGTTGCTGCCTGTCCTGGTGCTGCCCGTGGATGCTGGTAACTGCGGCGTTCCCTGAATCCTCATCCAGGGCCAGGCACAGAGGAGCTGCCACCTCGGCGGTTCTCCCTTGTCTCTCGTTTCTGTGCCAAATGAAGGGGAAATAAGAGAACTGGAAACCCAACCATGCCAGTGCCTCGGGAGCCCCTGGCTGGTCCCTGCCCGTTGCTGCCTGTCCTGGTGCTGCCCGTGGATGCTGGTAACTGCGGCGGCAGTGTCTGTGTGATGATTGTGGTGGCACCGGGGACCTTGTGCCAACCTGGCAGGTTATTATTGCCTTAATGGACAGGTCTAATTCCCATCCACCAGGCAAAGCCCCAGTGTTCCAACATCCACATGTGCGGGCTCTGCTCTAACTCTTCCCTGCTCTGATCTCCAACCCCCCTGAATCCGCAGCACCACTGAGGCCGAGTGCCCTGCTCAGTGCTTTCCCCGTATCTCACCTCATTGAGGTGTGGAGGATGAGGAAGGCTCTGGGTGCTCATACCCGTCAGCCAGGGAGATGCTTCGTTTTGGCTGGGGGTTCTCCAGCTACTTCCTGAGCACTGGCAGGGTGCTGGTAGGGGCTCAGCACCCCTCTTGCCTTGCTTTGGGCTGAGGGTATGGCTGGCGGTGGAGCTCATGCTGTGCTGGGGGAGGTTTGCAGGGATGCAGCAGCAACAAGCAGCTACAGAGAGCACCCAGTTGTCCTGGTAACAGTGGGTGCCTCCAGCTCCCGCAGCTCAGCCCCTCCGTGCCGCAGGCAGGGTCCCGCCGGGGGCCGAGGAGACTTTTGGTCATGCAGGACAGAGTGGTGCAAGCCAGGGTCAGGGCAGAGCATCCCACATCATATCCCGCATCGCATCCCACGTGGCTTGCAGGGCAGCGGGAGCTGGTAACAAGCGATGTGTTCGGAAGTTTGTGAGTCTTATCAAGCATGCAGACCTATTCAGGAGCAGAGTGTGGCCCAGAGAGCTGGGACTTGGGATCGCTCATCTGCTGAGCTGCAGCCGCTGCAATGATCTGGATTTGCAGAGACAGGCTCTGGAATATCCTCCAGTTACGTCTGAGCTAATGATGCTTTTCTCCGTGGGATAAAGATCAGCCTGAGAAGCTGGTGTGCTTGCTTTCAGCCTTAACCCAGAGGGACCCAGTGTCTGTCTGGAGACACTGGGTCAGGCACCCTGAGGCTGCAGGGGACCACTGGGAAAAGGGAATGCCAGGGAAGGAAGGAGCACAAAGGTCTTGAATGGATACAACCCTGCAATTCCAGCAGTGCTGGGCTGGATCAGGGCTGGTGCTGAGCTACAGATCCCCAGGGCGATGAGCAGTGGTCATGGTGGTGCCTCCTGCTACTGGATTTCTGCCCTGGATGGAGGCTGTAAGGGGCCACCAGCAACCTGTGTGCACTGCCAGGTCTGACACAGCGCAGGATGCGGCCAGTGGAGGCGGACAGGTTGCAATGGGAGCATGCTGCATTGCCAGCAGTGTGGCAATGAGTCCGTGCTGGGCTCCTTGCTGCATGGCTGGGGCTTGGTGGTGGTGAC
>NW_009933355.1:0-33501 GCF_000696875.1 Nestor notabilis
TATATAAAAATTTATTTTATTTCCTCTGGATAAAGGTATACAACAAAACATATTATACCCTATAAATGTTCAAATACTTGTTGGATAATGCTTTTAAATGTGGTTGAAGGAATATGAAGAAAACATGCTGAAACAAATTCTTGGTCTTCTTTTCTGCTTATTTTACACCAATAGGCACAGTAAAGTAGTAAGAACACATGAAATATGGCAAGCATATTTGCATATAAGTAACAGCAAACGTAATTTTAATTTACCCTTCCACAGAAAATACAAACTTTTCATCTTATTGTATTACAAAAACTGACTTACAGTGTGAAGTTTATTCATCATTCCTCTGTGTGCAGAGGATTCATACATTTGTTTCTTAGAAGAAGTAACTAATTTAAGAGTAAAGCTTTCATTGATTAACACCAGTCAAGCTTCACACAGCTTTCTCTTAATACAATATACAAAATGGATATACATGTTATCAGATGATACGTACATCATATTAATCAAATCCAACAAACCTCTACTGCCTTGCAATATGTAGTGTCAGGCCTTTTTAAGATGAAAGCTCATCAACCGATTTGCTCAGCATCAACCAAGAGAGAGCTTGGCCTAGAGGAGAGAAGGCTCAGGGGCAATCTTGTCAGTCTGTATAAATACCTGAATGGAGGATGTAAAGAGAAGAGGGGCAGGCTCTTTTCAGAGTCCAGTGACAGGACAAAAAGCAATGGGCATACTTGGAAACACAGGAGAGTCCAGCTGAACAAAAGGGACACTTTTACTGTGAGGATGACTAAGCACTGGCACATATTGACCACGGGGTTATGGAGTCTCCATTCCTGGAGATACTCAAAAGCTGTCTGGACATGGTCCTGGGTAACCTGTTCTAGGTGGCCCTGCTTGCGCAGGGGGATTGGACCACATGACCTCTAGAGGTTGCTTCCAGCCTTAGCCATTCTGTGGTTCCATAAATCACTGCCTCAGGGCAGTACAGATCTGAAAACAAAGGAATAACAACATTCTATCGGCTTAGTCTTAAACACCATTAAACTAATCAATGTTAAATAAATTCTTGTATTGTTTCAACGGTTACTCTCAGTTCTCTGCTGTGTTCACTCAGCTGTACAAGGTGGAAGAACTGTTTTCAGTGATGTAAAATACATTCTCCCTTATATATATTGTTTTTAGGCTCATGGATTAAATTGCCTCTCATCTCATTATTTTCAAAACATATACACATACTTTTCAAGTGTTTTGAGTGACATATTTCTATCTTAAAGACATGTTAGTGTTACTCAGCAAACACAGTGATATTCCAGCCCTCTTCCCCTATAACAGTCTGCTGCAGAAAGGAATATCAAAAAAAAAAAAAAAAAAAAAAAAAAGATAAATTGAGTCACATTATGTATATATAAGCAACATCAAAGCTCACTGTAAAGGGAAATGAAATTTATAAACTATGGAGAAAAGTTTTCAAGCAGACTGATGACATCTAGTCATCTGCCCTTTAGAGACACATGTTAAAGATTTGTAGAAGCAAAGAGCGGAATAAAGAATATCAATAGTGAATTCTGGAAAATACTGTTAAGCATTTAGGAATACAGGACTTGTACTTCTGAAAATAAAAGATATTACTTCCTTGTTTAATTAGTGAAATAGATGGCATATTTCACTAAATTCAAAAAGGATATGGTATGGAATATATATGTGCATGTATGTGATGCTTGAGATAAATCAGAACAAGTTATTAGTTTTAATGAATATATATAGTCACCATTATCATACATGAAAGCCATCCCTTTTAATACAAAACCACAGAACTGTAAAACCATTTTGTCACAAATATCTTGACACTGGAATGCACAAAGCTTCTCATGCAGCAAAGAAAAATGAAATGAAGTTAAAGCTGTAAAGAAGAAAGTTTTGTATTTAAAAAACCAAACTATATAAATGAAAACTTCTCAAGTTCAGAATGTTTTAGTATAGATTACTGTACCATAACTTTATGCATTTCTTTGTAAAGAATATGCAAATTTTCAACCCCAAAGTTAATGATCTGGATCCAAAATCTTCCACCAATTTTAACTTCTTTTTAACAATTGCATCCCAGATGTTCGGTATGTAGGATAATTGTTCTAAGAGGCAGAAGGAAGACAAGCAGTTAGTCTCCTTCAGTCTGCTATGAAGTTTCATTAGAAAATACACTCTCATTGACATCTTTGAATACTTGCATCAATGTAAGTGTTTAACGTTGAAAGAAAACTTACTAGGATATTTCTCTTCTTCTTCCTTAGGTTCTACTTTCTCTGCTTTTGGTGGACCTTTGATTTTGTACATTAAAGAACGGAGTTTTCCAGTAAAGGAGGAATCTTCTTCTTCCTCTTCCTCCTCTTCTAGTGGTATACCTTAGCAGATAATAAAACTGTTTAGAAACAAAACTAAACCTTTGAAGATTAACTCCTTCAATATTTAACCAATACCAAATATCTATGGGATTTTTTTTTTAACCAGCATATTTCTACAGGAAAAAAGTTATGTAGTAAGGCCAGCAGCTTTAACATATTAGCTACAGTAGCACCCCTCAAATTATGCTTATTTTAGTACACATACTTATTATATACAGACTTATGGTATTTTTTTTCTAGTATTATGACCAAAGAGGTGGTTGGTTTTGTTTTTTGTTGTGGTTTTTTTTTTTTGTTTGTTTTTTTTTTTTAAGATTCTAGTATGGCAATTAATTTGGACTCAGAGTCATATTTGATGAAATTTGTGATCTTTTACTTCATATTGCAGAATGTAAGCTAAAGAAAGAACTGCATGGCTGTATCTCACCATGTAGTACAATTTTTCAGTTGAGATATTTAGCAGTCAAACAACTATATTAACTGGATTTAAAACTGTAAGAAGGCAGATGTGTTCAGAAACTGTACCAGTGATACATGTTTTTCATGAAAATGTGTATGATGAGATAGGATGTCATTTTACATTTAATATAGTTCAGTTCATTACATTGCTTCACAACCATTTAAAGCATTTTCAAATCTTTCACACCTCTTAGTGAAGATCAGATACCATGTGTGTTATGTGCAGAAGCACAGAACATCTAAGTAGGTTCCCCTCAGAACAGAGCTAATTGTGCTGAGCTGAGATGCAAGCTTTAGCTATTTGGCTGCTGGTCAAAGTGAAATTGAAAAAAGGAGAAGATTTCCAGACAGAATGCTAAAGAGATACAAGCTGGAGAAGAGGGAAAAGAATAAATTGCAGAGGCTAAAACTGGTATTAAAAGAAGAAACTAAGACAGGAAAAAAATAACCATAACGTAGTTGGAGAAACTTTGTCACTGGCTGCTACCAAGAGGAAAGAGTTACAGTTACGACTATGAGTGACTAAGTTGACTAGTAAGAAGAAAATTCAGAGGGAGAGAATGAGAGAACTAGAAACTGACATTGGAGACTACATATGGAATTCAAGGAACGGGAAAAGTGAGATTGGCTGGACAAAATAAAAAGCTAAGAATGAGCCAAGGCTACAGTCAGACACTGGAAAAAGTAAGAACAGGAAATGTAGCCTATGCGAGGAAAGAGAAAGTAGACAAGGATGTTACAGAAAGCAAATTCATATCTGGCAATGGAAAAAAAGCTAGGCCCTAGAAGCAAGAGAGACAGCGGGGGCAGGTAGAGCTCTTAAGAGGCTGAAATAGATGAAATGGATGATTAGGTAAGACAGTGTTGAATTGGAGGAGATGGGGTCTGTGACTGCTCTGTATTGTTTATTATTCATTCTGCATCCTCTCAGAGTTGCAATCCATTCAGAAGCTGACCATCTCATGTTGCTATTGGCTAATTGCTTAATTCAAGTGGCAGAGGTCTGTGCACTGGAACAGATGGTTCCAACCCAGATAAGTGTCAATTTAATATTATGCAATAAAATCTGCTGAAAATTTGTTTTGTTTACAACTAAGAAATTGCACACAAAAATTATGATAGAGGACTATCATTTTGCTGGCAAAATTAACCACTCACAGTTAAGACATCCTAGGATTAAGACTGCCTGAGTAATTTCAAATCAGGCTATTTGCATATATTCATCATGAAGCAGCCTTTAATTACTTGATTGCATACATATTTTTCCACTTAGACCACCAAGTATACTTAGTATTAAAAAGATGATTAAATATTCCAAGCACAACTCCTATTCATTTTATCTGCAGCTGTGATTGCTTAGTACTGATTTTCAGGACTAAGTCAGGACACAGATAATGAGGAGCATTTATCCACAGTGACCACCAATAATAAACGTGTACAATGTAATGAATAGGGATTTGTTTAGAATCCAGAGGATCGCTAGACTATTTTAATCATGAGACTGTGCTTTCTCTACCTTGAATTCTCTCTCTTATTCAACATACATATTTGCAATATAGTAAACAATAATAAAAGTACACCACTAAGAAGACAACACCCGCCCACCACCACAATCAGTAGAAAAGATGAAGAGAGATCAGGAGGTAAGCCAAATCAGTAATACCAGCAACAATATTTCAAGGTAAAATAAATATATTTTAGAGTTATGAAATTTCCAAGTAAGCTGCGGGTTTTCTATAATCTTCATCCTGGAGTCTCAGAGAGCTCTCTAACGCCAAATAGGCAATATATTCGAAAAACAGAGGTCAGATCAAATGTTAAATCACTGAACAATGGAGATGATGTTGTCTTTCTTAATTAAAATGGGGAGAAAGAGGAGTACATACAACGATGTTAACTATTCACTTCAATGCATGGAAGAAAAATGCTGAAATGAAAGAAACAGTTATTGGTAAGCACTTTAAAGCAAGGATGAATAACAATCAACACAGGACTGTCATAACCAAATTATGTTAAAACAACTAAATTACCATCTATAATGTAGCTAACCTTACAGATACAGATCTTGATTTTAAGAACTTCTAATATTTGTACAACATCCTCAGAAGAAAGATGATGAAACACAACCTAGATACCCGCTCACCTACTCATCTTTGGCCAAGGCTGAGGCTAAGGTAGTTGAAAAACTGAAACTCGCTTATGAAATCAAAGCTTGATGGCTGCTGGAGATTCTAATAGGGTACTCAGAAATAGTACCATAAGATGATAGTGGAATCCTTAACAATACAAGCACAGAATGGTATGGGAAACACCATGGGTCCAAACACAAATCACAAGCTGTTAATTACAGGTCACTAAAAGAATGCAATTTCATGAACAAAACCAAAAAAAAAAAACCCAAAAAGCTTGCCACTCACCACAATGACTTAGAAGATCATCATGAAATTCATATAACTCATCCCGGATCTCCTCTGGACAGGGACAATCCTCTCCAAGTTGAAAATTTAGCAACATATTAATCTTTAAAGGAATTAAAACATAGTTAAAACACTGAGATAGCCTAAGACATATTCTAATATGTAACCATACTTTACCTATTTATGACCAAATTTATAGTTAAATTAAAATAAAGCACAGATTTCTAATACAGCTTAAAGGAAATACTAAAGTAATGGTACTTGGTAAGCTTTAACATCAAAACAGTTACACTTAATAATAAAGCTATTTCCTGGAGGTAGAAAATACTATTTTCATCACACAAATGTCAGCACAACACCAACTTCCTGCTAACTTTTAGCAACCAAGTTTATCAAATTATCATTTTGCAGAACCAGATGAATCTCAGCTCCTCAGCTGTTGCTGCGCTGGTTCAGCCAAGACTTGCAGAGCTAAGCCATCCCCCTGGCTTAGGGCTAGAGACCACAGACACCAATATGGCGGATGATCAAAT
The DNA here is from genome assembly GCF_000696875.1 of Nestor notabilis. Lineage (NCBI taxonomy): Eukaryota > Metazoa > Chordata > Aves > Psittaciformes > Psittacidae > Nestor > Nestor notabilis. Next base: position 5,803 of record NW_009933355.1, read on the forward strand.
AGCGTTTATTGCGCACACAGCGAGCATTATATACCTTTCGCAATGCGGAACTGAGCGTGTCAGCCAATCAGGGGGCGAGTCAGCGGTTTTTACCTTATAAGGTATTATTCTACGTGGCGTTTGTAGCTTACTTCCTTGTTCCTATTCTTTCTGTACATCACGTGATCTTCCGAGCGCCAGGCCTTACTCTACACTCAGCATTGAGCAGTAATACTGTTGGGAAATCCTAAGCCATTTTAGAGCTTGAGTTCTGGAGCACAAGTATGAGCATTCTGACATTCAGTATTTTTGGGCATCTTCATAGACTTATTTCACAATCAATTTTGGTTCCCTAGCAGTTTCAACAGTAGTTTAGAAGTCAGAACTCTATCATCACACAGACTTTCTTTTTATCTTTAGGTTAACCATTTCTTTAATATTACCTGTTCTTGAGGAGGAGACCGAAATTCTTTAGTTTTCTTGGCAGTCAAAGCAGCAGACATGTTCAAGGCTTGCATGAGTTCATTGTACCTGAATTTTTGATTATGCTGCAATTTTGACACATAACGGTCTGCAAATGATACAATTGCTTCCACTCTATGTTGTAGCTCACAATCACAGAAATAATTGAGTAAATGACACATCTAGGATAGAAAAAACAGACTTAAGTTCAACAGTTTAATGAACTCTAACTGCAGAAGAAGTGCAGTGGATACTACACACTGCAATAGACTGTAAAAATGAGAGACTTTTTTCCTCACATATTTTTCTTTTAACACTGTAAAGGTGACAAATTTATACTTTTTTTTTTATCTGCTCAGTAATGCTATATAGCATTCAGTCTTTCACTCCAAAACATGTAGAAATCACAGAATCGTAGAATATTTCAGGTTGGAAGGATCCATTAAAGATCACTTGGTCCAACCCTCCCTCTTTTAAAATACACCTATGAAATAAGTAAGTATTTGCATATCTATTTTGAGTGTAGATGCATGTAGAAAGAATTGCATTGACTTAGAATTTGGTTATTAATGTTAGGTTACAAGGCAAAAAGAAATAAAAATCTTCAGTATTTCAGATCTAACAAACTAGAGAACAGACAGAAGGCACTACCTTTCTTTCATCAATAGTAGAACATATGCGATACATTTACATTAAATAGTCACCTGAAGCTTAACAGATTCTGGAAATCTTGTCTGCAATAAGCCCTTCTTGGGAGCTTTTGTTTCTTTCATTGCTTTCTCCCCAGCTTCTACAGCTTTTTCTTCAACTTGTGTAACTTCTTCCTTCTCTGTCCCCTCTTCTGTTTGTTCCTTGTGATCTCCAAACACAGTAGGATCAATGAGGAGCAGTACCTGCTTCACATCACCATCATCAAAAACACCCATTACGAGCAATGTTGCTATCAGTTTAAGGACAGGAACGAACTGGAATGCAACCTGTCCTCCAACAGGATCTCGAATATGGGTACCACTACACTGTACTGCCTCTGTCAGCATACTTATGGCCTTGGATTTAAGTGTATCAAGTGGTATCTCTGGGCTGGATGTCTGATGTTCTTCACTAGTCACAATAAAGCATGGAGTAGAAAAATTAAAGCTTGGTTTCAGACAAGTGCTAAGCCCTACTCCAGGTAATCCATGCTTCTTTGTTTCATCAGGATATAATTTGATAGTTCGAGTTTCATCTGTAACTGGAATGATAAATTCATTGTTCATCATAAGCTTGGCTTGCTTTGCATACTCCAAATGAATACTAATTAGCAAGTCATAGAATCCAGAACGTAGCAGTCCAGGTAAGTATTGATTATCTATTGTATAAAATAGTTGAGATACGTCCACATGGCTACAAAGTGCATAAGCAACTCTAGTGTTACCTAGAGCACTAACTGAACAATAGAGTTTTAAAGTGTGGTAGTGAAACTTCATCAAATCTTCTTGTTCACATAGTTCCAAAATATCAACACATCTGTTATGAAATAAAGAAACAACACCAGTCAATTCCATTAGTAACAATTTCGTAAAAGAAAAGTTTTATAATGTCTGCACATTATGGTCAGTTCCACTTTAAACCATTAATGTTAAAGTTGATACTGACAGTCTTAACATGTGCATCATTAAACCACAGTAAATGGTGGTAATAATTTTATAAGATTATCTACAATTAGTACTCCATAGAAAAAGAAAGGAAAAATGTAAGACAGAGAAGCTTCTTTGGAAGCTATGGTAAATTAGAGCTTGTTTTTATAAGAAATGTATTTGTAAATAACTGATGAAAGTGCAGCAGAGAGATTATCTTTCTGCCATGGTTTTGCTTATACTTTATTTGTCACTGGTTACAATATTTCATATTTGGATACATCTTTATTATCCTCAGTCTGAAGATAAAACCTAATGAAAATCTAAGAAACTGAGGTTCTTGTCAATAAGAACATAAAAACTTAGCTCATGTTAATTCAGAGCAGATGAAGCAGGAACAGATTACATGTTTTTATTACAAGGAAAAAAAAATATCAGTAAAGTAGTGCTTGCATTTTCTTTATATTTGTGGGGGGTTTTTATCAAGCTGAGAAAATCTCTATTTTTAAAGTCCTAGAGATTTAAGAGATATTATTTTATAATTTAAATAAAATCAGTCATTTTGCGTATGCAAACGTCATCACATGTATTAAAATTATTCAGCCTCTTGTATCTACTTAAATGTCACAAATATGATTATAGTAGATAAATTCTAAACAGCTCCAGTGTAAATATTCTCCAAGGCAGGTTTAACCCATACCCTGATATCAGCTTTCAATACATTTGGTCCACATCAAGTCACTGTAGCTTCTTCCCAATATACCTGTTTTCTTCTGGGATATGTAGTGCCATCATCTGCAGAGGTTCCAAACACTGCACAACCCACCCATGACGTTCACTGACACGCTCGGTTTCTACTTTTAGAAAGCTGTTTGGCATCCTGCTCCATAAAACAGGTGTAATTGTTTGCACATCAAGGCGAGGGGGACACTGAGGAACAGGATTTCTTTCTTCACTTTTAAAAATTGCTGCTGATAAAGGCATGGTATTCTGAAAGAAATAAGTATACTAAAATCATTTTTGTAACATCTAATTATGAATAAATCTATTCTACCCAAAGGAAGTACAATATAGTGATAGCAAAAAACTCATAGAAATATGTTACTGCAATAAAATCCATTAAAACCCCCCAACATTAAGGGTGTTCTCCCCAAATAACATTAGTTTGATAAATGCAGTTTAGATTTGTTGAACAATTAACTAACTTCATATAATAATTACATTTACACAAGTAAACGTAAAAGTCAAATAAAAAGTCACACCTTTCATTCAATCTTCCTCAACAAATTCAACTGAGAAGGAATGTCTGTGGAAATAAACATTAAAAAAAGCGCCTTTATAGAAAATATTTTGTACCTTTAATTTACCAAGTTCAAACTGAATCAAGTTAGTGCTTGTGGGCTGTACAAAAGTTGCCGGAAAAAGCTTTGTGTTTGGTTCAACCTAGAAGAGAAATGAGATTAAAAAATTTAAGAAATTCAAAAAAACAAGAATCTCCTTCCAGAATGTTCTGCAATATAAAATAAATACTACACAGCTTACACTTCAGTATTAAGTAACTGCAGACACTGTATTAAAGTGTTGATTAGTGTCCACCTGTAGTTCACCTCTAATATAGTAAAATGCTTGCTGAATTATCTTGCATTTGCTTAATTATCTTTATAGGCTCACCTAACTTTCAGGCAAATGCGTCTGCTGTTTTATGTGCTCTCAACACCAATACTAACTCGAGAGCAGCTCCTTAAAAATCTAGACACTTTACTTTGGCTCTTGTTATAGGAAAAGCACCCCCAACACAGACTGAGAGTAGAATACAGCTTTTTAGACCACCACACATCTTTTAGATTTTTTTCACATTTTATGCTGGACAAAATATTTCACTACTAAAAAAAGCTAATTAAAAAAAAAAAAAAATCCTGAGAGATGGAACCAGAGGGGAGTAAGAAGACCGCGAGAGAGCATCATTTGGTAAGGGTAATTCAAATCTTTACTCTCTATTAAGATTAGTGAACATCTGATCTGTACTCCAAAAGCAGAAGATGCAATTTTTTCAAAGATCTCTTTATTTCCAGGCTCAGCATTTGTCTCCAGTCTTATGAAAATCACAGTGAATCACACTGAATCATAGTGCTGCATTTTAAAGTGTCTGGTCAGCTTTGGGATTTTTTTGACAGCTACATTATCCTGATTTTCCCATTATAGCTAGACTCAAAGTACATATCAGAGTAGTAATACCAGTTTATTCTGAAGAATTCTCTACAAGATCACCCATCCCTACTGCCAGGAAAAGAATTAAAAAGATACTTACAGAACAGTATACTATGAAAAATATTTCAGTGCTCCAGGGTGGCTAAGAAAAGGTACATTCTATACAATCAATTCAGGATTTCAGGAGTTCAATTAAATATTTTAATCATACCATTGTGTATTTTGTGTACTGTGCATATACATTTTGCATACTAAGTGCAATTACAATACTTGTGCTGTGAAGGAGTGCAACTTCTAACTTTGAGGACAGCAAACTAACAAAAATTGAAAAATGACAGTCATGATAAAGAAATAAAAAAATCTGTATTTTTTTAGATGAGAAAACAGCTCCAAAATACAATACAACTTAAACAAATGTAAAACAATACCACATATTGAAAAAATCTGTATGCTGAATAGGTTTGGGTTTGGTTGGTTTTTTTCAGAACTATGACTATCAAGATAGACAAAATAATTTAAGGACAGGTAGGTACATTCTAGTCTTTTGGTAAGTAATGAAAACCAAACCCAAATCCAGAAACAAAAGGTATCCTGGACTGAAAGACACTACTAATAAAAAGTGGCGTTTATTTCATTAAAGCCTGAAAGTATCTGACTAAGACAATGTAAGTCTCAGACTCTGACCAAAGATAGGTATTTCCTAGTAATAATAATTGAAATTGTAATTTCTGATCTTGTTTGAAGGTCAGAGAACCATTACTAACTCAGAATAAAACAAAACATTTTGTAAACCAATATTTAAGATCTCCTTTCTGCTACAAATACCTTAACATTGGCCTGACAATTAATGACAAAATCTCAAATATATATGTACATGCTATCTTTCACTTTTCTATGATAGAGGGGTGGTTTTTTTTGCTGAATATCACCTTGGTATTCAATAGTTAGACCAAGAACTGCACAAAATTAATTTATCAATATGTTGGCCTGTAGGCATTTTAGAATGAAAACAGTATACAAATATTGTCCCTCTATTTCTGATAAGAAAACTAAAAAGTGCAAATGGCTATCAGGTTATAATAATTACCTTTCAGTCTCTACCAGCCAAGTATCAGTCTTTGCTGCACTTTGGGTGAGACATTAGATTTAATAAGGTATTTTAAAGACTTTATGGTAAGAATGTTCAAGAAATGCAAATGAAAAATAAAGACTATTTTCACTACTTTGAAAAACAGAGAAAATACTTAAATTACTTGAAATAAGGAAAAGTTGAGAAATATTTCACCCTCATATGTAACACTCATGTTTAAATATATCATTGTATCTTTATGGGAAGTGTTGGTTATTCTTTTTTCAACAGTTAGTTTTCAATGGAGTTAGTATACAAATTTCCATTAAATTTAGTTGAATAACATTTAAGTTTTATCTGTATTGCGGATTTGTGGGGGTTTGTTGCCACAGAACTGTGAGGGTGACATTTACTGTGACAATGGTGGGACACCGGCACAGGTTGCCCAGAGAAATTGTGGCTGTCCCATCCCTGGCAGTGTTCAAGGCCAGGCTGGATGGGCTTTAAGCAACCTAGTCTAGTGGAAAGTGTCCCTGCTCATGGCAGAAGGGGTGGAACTGGATAATCTTTGAGGTCCCTTCCAACCCAAATCATTCTACGATTCTATGATCTAGTTCCAGTTTTTCTGCACAGATCTACGTAGTCCTCCCTCAACACCTGAGACAACTGTAAGAAGTTAGAAAAATGTAGCATTATAAAAGAGAGAGAGAAAAGGAGGGATAAAACAGGAAAATATGTTATTGTCACATAAATAGTGTTCAGTTACATTTCTGAACAAGAGAAGAAAAACCCAAACCAAACCACAATTCCATAATAGCATTAAGATGTACAGCTTAGCAGATAGCTTCCTGAAAATCTGATAATACCTGATAACAAGTACCAAGCTCTTTTCCATTGGCTGTGAACGACAACATTCCAGTAGCCAGGTCAACAAAGCATCCAATTTCTAAATCAACATTACTGCGACCTGATCTCTGGGAATTGGCAATTACATCTCCTCCCCAAACCATGTAGCAATTGCTGCGCTTCACACTGAAAGAACAGTAAGAACAAATCATAGGTCATATTGAATTTGACTAAGTATTCAGTAAAGATGTAATTTTGAATGGAATAACAGGTAGACATCCTCAAAGGTGTTTGTGCCACTATTATTTTTATAGTTCCTCATTAACAAGCTCCCTTTTTTTAATAATGTAAGCATCATGGGTAAGGGATCAGACTATGAGCACTTCTATTTATGTTCCCTTTTTATATTTATGGAACAACTTGACATGCTTCTGTGTGCTGATAAAAGACAGTGAAACAAATAACAGGTTCATCCACAGCTACCAAATATGGATGTTAAAAGAAAGCAGCAACGCAAATCATTATTTCAAACAGAATATTAATGATAAATATACTCATTTTAATGAGGCTATGTAAAACACATTCATATATAAATGAGCAAAGAACACTCCTACTCCATAACCAATTTTCTCATTAGTTTAAATTAGTGTTTAAAACATCATCAAGCTTGTGAATAATTCACTTCTGAACAACAGTATTAAAATACATTCTTAGTAAGTGACAAATAAACCCATACCTTTCATGAACCCTGCCTCTTTCATCGCCTAAAGTAACTGTCACTGTACAATTTTTATTTAGGTCAAAATTCTCACTGTAAAAATGATAGTCTGGTGTTACCCAGCCAACCCAGACAGAGGACGGGTCTTGGCCAGCAAATATCCGTAGAGAATAAAAATACTGAAAAGAGGAAAAGAAAACATTAGTAATAGAAATCTAAATTATTGTATCAAGGAATACTCAAATACCGATTAAAAATATCTTCTATATGTCAAAGAAATAATAGAAATTAACTTTTTTTTAGTAAGTCATTTAAAATGTTCATAAATTAAAAAAAAAAAAAACAACCAAAAAAACCAACAAAACTACACTACTGTGAGGGTTTTGCCACAAGTCATACAGTTCTGGGCATTGTTATTTATACACATTGTTATATCACTGCAAATTATTAAAAAGGCTTCTTTCAACAGATCGTTTTCTAATGAACATGTTGCCACAACTATATCTACTTCATAAAGTAAGAAGATATAATCATCAAAATGTATTTACTTACTGTAGTAGAAGGAGCAGCAATTTCTTGGCTGTGCTTCCTAAAGATAAAGAAACATCAGTAAATTAGTTTTTAGAAAACATTAGGCGAAAAAGTACTCAATACTAAACTGAGTGTACTCATGTTTGCTGGGTACTGACTATGCATTAGTAAACTGAGTACACAAAGACTATACAGAATACAAATATACACACAAAATAACTGATTGCAGTTAAGGTGGAGAGAGATGGTAAAGAGAGATTTACATCAATTCACTTCAGATGAAGGCAATGTTGGACAGTGCTGAACTCAGGAGTACCAGGTATCTTTAAAAATCTGTCCCACCATTTTTTCTTTGCATGAATTAGTCACTTTTCCAGTAACAATGATCTATTGAACAATACTGTAGATGAGCATTAATCCAGTGGGCAAAAACTCTTGAGCTAGTTTTCCAGCCTAGCTGAAGAGCTTCGCAAATCCCAATGATTTTTAAAGGATGGTAACTGCCTAGCAATGAATAACTGTAAACCTTGTGATGTACCTTTTAAGAAAACAGTTCTGTCTCGTCTGAATATAGCATTCTGCAGAGTTATAAATTTATTAAAACCACCAAGAACAAAAAAAATCTCAGTAACATGCATCCTGTGCTAGTGTGTGCTTAGTGCAAAACCAAGTATGAAATCTTGCGTGTACAATAATAGAACATTTTACAATTACATCAAGAGCATGAAATAGGTAACCAAAACCATGCCTAACCGTTTTTGGAAAATATCAGACGAGGCATTTTCCACACCCACGCTGAAGTCAAACGATGAGCGGAACTCAATGGGCATACTCAAACGACAATATATCATGTCTGAGTTGCTGTTCTGCGTGCCAAATGTTTTGTGAGTAACTTTTAACCGAGGTGGACTCTCAACGGTTCCATCAATTCTCCATATCTAAAAATAATACGAAGAATTTTAAAATAATGCTATTTCAAGAAAAATGCTGAAAATTTTCATTAAGCAACTAGAGGATGAGACAACTGAAACAGCCTACTTAAATTTTTCAAAATAAAGTAATTTCAAACTTTCTCCTCTGACAGGGAAACTAGCCTGAAGAGCAAGTGAAGCAACAGATTCCTGTCTACAGGAATATTTGGAAGTTGTTCCAAACAGCATTTAAAAAAAAAAAAAAAAAAAAAAGGACAGACTTTATTGATTCACTTTGAGTGCAAAAATAACTGAAAAAATGCTTCACAAGAATGAGTCATTTTTGCACCACAATGAGAGGAAATCTTAATTAGAATCCTTCAAATGATTGTTATGAAGTTTGAGTCTGATACTATTTTTTTTGCTTGTGCTGAAAAGTGAGTATGTTTTAATCTTAGTGATAGGAACATTTCAAAAACTTTTAAAGAGAGGAATACAGCTAAAATGATCCTGAGAAACTGAGAAAAATGCTGAGATAGTTTAGTTGAAATTCAGTGAAGTGTATTTTATTTGAGATGGAAATCTTCGAAGTATTAGGGAATAACTGGCTAAACTCGTAAATTATATTAAATAGCCTAGGGATTACAGTAAAGATAAAAACCGATCAGGAATTCAAACATATAATTGTGGAATATATTAATATGGAATATTTTATACAAAACTTAGGATATATTATTCTGCTCTAAAGTAGATTAGTTAGGGAGTTGTGGAATTCCTATCACTGTTGCATCATAAGAACGAATGAAACAAGTTTCACTCAGGGACAACACAGGTACACTTAAATGTCCCTTGTCGTAGAGAAGTGGACGAAATCAGTCTCTGTTTAGCAAACTCTTCCATTACCTTAAGTGATGCGGAATTCAGCTGAACAATTTTAGATATTCAAGAAAAATGTATGGTAGAGAAGGTTTAAAAACTGAATGCAAATGTAAGATAGAATATGAAAAATGGTTCTAAGAAATTACAATTGGCATGTTTCAAGTACCTAACCACAGCATAAATAAGACATAATAGAACAGACAGGTGTATCCACATGAATACCAATACTAGCATAAATGAAGTTGGAGATAGACAAGATCATCTGGAATTGTCTATGAATGCCTTAACAGATTTATAGGACAAACTATCTGATGACAGTAAGTATTAGTAAGGGTCTAATGTCTCAGCTTGCTAAACAAACAGTTGACAAACAGGTGTCTTCCCTAACATGTAATGTTACCTCAATGTGAGGATGATTTTTTGGCACATTGACAAATGTTGGTAAGCGTTTACTAAACCACATAGCAACATCTCGGTTCATGTTGACAGCAAAAGGTTCAAACCCTTCTTGAAGGCCGCACATTGTATAATACTTGAATGTACCGGCATCGGTTCCAAGGTTCATACGACCAATCTGAGATAGACCCAGTGCACAAATTGGAACAAAACCTAAGAAAACAATACAACAAAAAAAACCCAACGGTAATTTATTTGGAGAACATAAGCATTCTATTATAAATCCACTTAATGCAAACTAAAGTTTAGCGCCTGCAAGTAATGCACATGAACTGATGACAGTAGCAAAGATTAAAAGCCACCTTAAATACTAATGTCTAAGTTAAATATAATTGCTACAAAAAGCCCTGAGGACTTAGGCAATGAAGGGACATTACGCACACTACTCAATTTATTTAAATATTAAACCAATTTCACAATTGTTATTAGTAATTAGTAGTAGATTTGTGTGAAAGATAAACAAAAGAAGTCAAGTCAAGTAGTTTTGTGGACAAATCAGATTTAAAAAAATAAGATTTGCTCAAGTCAATTATTCATTTATTAGAAGAATCAGTTATCTTAACGTATAGACTACTAAACATGCCTTTATACAGTGAGTTAGATGCTAGAAAACATCCCTGGCTAGATTAAAATTATTAACAAATACTAAGTATGCTCTCTGAGGGCACTGACATTTCAAAAGGAGGTTCAGGTATCTCAGTACGTTGTTTAAAATATAGTTTGTCATCACAGTAACTATAAATTTGTTGCCAGCCTTTTTTCCTCCATCATTCATGATGGACAAATGCACATTTTTTTAATGCTGGCATTTTTTATGATTGAACTTTTTTTGTCTCTATACACCTGTAGCAGCCCATAGACAGGGATGAAAGGTTGTTTAATTATTTTCTATCTCTCAAGAAATAGAACTTGGAGCAACTTCAGGGAACAGCCAACAGTTCAGCCTCCAAAAGAGAAATTTTTTGTCTGCTACACTGCAGTCCTTCAGAAAAACTCTCTTAAGGCAGTCCCTCAGTCTCTACCATTAGAAAAACTGTGTCAGTGGTCAGACCAATTGCAAAGTCCTCTAACGATCACTGATGGGCATGAAGATACTACTGCTTGGAAGAAATACGATTCAAAAGAAAACATCAACTGAAAAATAAACCAGTTTGAAAATATTCCCTGCCTCCATCAGTGCAGTCATGTACTCTTACTCTTGAAGAAAGCAAAGACCAAAAACAGAAGAGGGGAAAATAGCCAAGGAAAAGGAGAAATGCAGATAAGCCATTAATAGGATAGAGAAAAAAAAAAAAAAACCAACAAAAAACCCCCACAAATCAGGCTCAATTTATGTTGCAAAGTTTTGTTCAGACTCAGGGTTTGGTGCAGACTCCTGCCGCATACAATTCATTTTGCACTTCACAGACAAAAACGTAATATGTGTATGCTCCAGTGAAATAATCTGAGACTACATGTTCAGCTTTTGGGAATTTTTCAAGGTGCTTCTTACTACCACTTGTTAATGCTGAAGTTCAGTCCTGTGAGTAAGCCTAGCAAGGCTCAAAGATTCTGACTGCTGAAATCCCATTCATATCTACTTATGGTTAAAGGAAGAAAAGAAAATAAATTTGTGACACAAACACTCTTAAAATATTTTTTATGAAGTTAATGTGTAGTACAGTCTGGAGGCTCACATCAGTAAAATACAATTTCTCAGTTCACCAAGCCATTATGACAGATTAGTTTTTCTAGGTTCTGACTTGCTTTGTCTTCTCATAACCATGTAAGTATAACAAGAAAATTACCACTTTCTATTCCAAAGTCAGCAAATGCAAGCTCTGAACCTTTACTGGTTATAAGCAACTCTCCATTCAGAGTAAAGATAATTGATTTGTCATCCAAGTTTATCATACAACCAACCACGTCTCCTGATTGCCAGCTTCGTCCAAAGAATCCACTGCCTTGATGCCAACGCTGGCCCTAAAGGGAAAAAAAAAACAAAAAAACAAACAAATCTTTCACCCTCCTGGATCTCAAAGTAATACAAAGAGTACTGATCATGGCTTTCAGGTAATAACTGTAGTTATTATCTTAGCTATTTCACATAGAAAGACTAAGCACTCTAATATGCAAAAAGCAACTTAGAACCTGGATGATAACCACTATTCACAGGATTCCACGTCTCACACACAATGTCGTTATCATCCTTCCAGTCCTTTAGGAGTCAAGTTTGGGAAGAAAGAATGTGCAGAAAGCAGAAAAGACAGAGAAGGGAATACAGAACTGTAGTTCTCTGTTCTAGTCATCGAAGAAACTGTTTTATTTTTGTAAAACACCACTTAAAAAAGAAAAAAAAAGGGGAAGTGAATGATGAAACTCGACATGAGCAGGCTTCAGTGTGCGCTTGCAGCCCAGAAAGCCAACTGTATCCTGGGCTGTATCAAAAGAAGCGTGATCAGCAGGTCAAAGGAGGTGATCCTGCCCCTCTACTCTGCTCTTGTGAGACCTCACTTGGAGTATTGTGTCCAGTTCCGGTGTCCTCAACATAAAAAGGACATGGAGCTGTTGGAGCAAGTCCAGAGGAGGGCCACGAGGATGATAAGAGGACTGGAGCAGCTCCCGTATGAAGACAGGTTGAGAAAGTTGGGGCTGTTCAGCCTGGAGAAGAGAAGGCTGCGTGGAGACCTCATAGCAGCCTTACGGTATCTGAAGGGTGCCTACAAGGATGCTGGGGAGGAACTCTTTGTTAGGGACTGTAGTGGTAGGACAAGGGGTAATGGCTTTAAACTTAAACAGGGAAACTTTAGATTAGATATAAGGAAGAAGTTCTTCACAGTGAGGGTGGTGAGGCACTGGAATGGGTTGCCCAAGGAAGTTGTGAACGCTCCAACCCTGGCAGTGTTCAAGGCCAGGTTGGACAGAGCCTTGGGCGACATAGTTTAGTGTGTGGTGTCCCTGCTCATGGTAGGGGGGTTGGAACTAGATGATCTTAAGGTCCTTTCTAACCCTAACTATTCTATGATTCTATGTATCATCGTTAATGCTTACAACAAAATTCTTTAATCGATTTGGTGTATCTTAGGAAGATAGATATAAACCAACACACCTCTTTCAGCATAATTTCAGTGATCAAAACCAAAAAGCAGATATTACCCAGTGTGAAACAGAGCTCAGACATACATTTATATGACTCATAAATATCTGAGTAGTTGAGCTGGAGTATAAGAGGAAACCTATACTGTAGTTCTCTGCCTAGCCTTTTCATAGGTCAAAAAAGGTAGAGATGTACTGACTTTGCTTCCTTCAAATACAAATGCTTGGTCATCAGCTCCCAACTCTATGTCAGGTCGACAGCCTGGCCTGGCCCAGCCAACACGCATATCTCCACCTGTCACAGCTTCAAACTCAAAGTACCACTTTCCAGACTTCACTGCATAAGACTGTTCCACTCTGAAAAATCGTATCTTGTCGATGCTGACTTTTTCCACTGTTTGGTCAGCTGCAAAAATAAACAGAGAAAAAAAAAATCCCACGTTTTATAGTTAGAGGAAGCTATAAATGCCACTACTCAGCTTTTGATCTGTCCCCAGTATTTTCTATCTCTGAAAACAGCTGTTATCTACCATTGCATGTTTAAGAAACTTCATAGTACATGTTAAAAAAAGATTAACAGTAATAAGCATACAGAGGCTAGCATATTCTATGCAAGATGGGTGGTTATCTACTATTTGGAATCAGAATATATCAAAGTAATACTCAACACAGGGCCTCAAACACAGAATTGAATACAGAAAACCACAGAAGTGTAAGATAACTACATGCATTACAAGCCAATGCAAAATACTTTCTTACACAAGTTAATACATTCAGAAGATTAAAAAAAATAAAAAAACTCAAATAAGTTTTGTTTCAGTTTAGGTTTTTGTCAAAAATTACAGTGGCATAGCAAATATGAAGAAAAAGTCTAAACAAATTTCTACTCCTGATATCAATAAAGAAAAATTTTTGAAGTTGGTGCACTTCTTTGATTACTTCTTAAGAACTGAGTTTGACTTGAAGTAGTCAAACCAAATCTGCATACCATTATAAAAAATATTTTAAATTAATCCCACTTTTTTCCTTTCTTTCCTTATTTCCAATGAAAATCACCATGTCCACTCACACTCCAGATTTTCTCCAATCTAAAAATCATGGAAATTTGAATTATCATATCATTAACTATAATCTATCTTTAAAAAAAGTATATCTAAGTAATATACAAGTATAGTTGTACCTTTCATTAAAGTTCACTGCAAAAATACAGTATTATTTATTCATATCTTACGTTTTCCCTACCTATTTCAGTGGTTTATGTTTTTTTCCCCAGCACTGAGGGGAGAAAAAAAGCCATGATTCTTATTGAAAGTACTTACCTATCTCTTGGTCAGGTGGTTCAATATTATAACCATAGCCTGCAAATGTTCTAACAGCTTCACGGAGGCTATCTCTGTTTGATTTTTTAGTACGTTCGTCTAATAACGCATATGGCACTAGCCGAGGATTACGTTTGTTCTTAAGATCCTAAAAGAGGTTATAAAATAAGAACAAGAAGAAAACTGCTTAAGCATCACAAAGATTTTGTATGATGAGTGAGTGTGTTCTGAAATAATGTTAAGATTACAGGAAAGAAACAATATTGATGAAGACCAGTTCTATGAATGCAAGCCCAATTGTTAATATTAAAAACCTGAAGAGAAGAATGAAAAAGCAGCATGGAAATATGGTCTCATTCTTCCTGCAGCTATGCAGGTCCAACAATGTACCAGACTAATGCAGTGTAGCTAAAGTAGTCCTTACCTGCTGAATGCCATAGGTCCATCCTTGCTTTATTCTGTCTTTTGCCCAGACATTATGTGCATTTTCTGCTAGTTTGTCAACTAGAAATTCTTGAGAAGGTAACAATTTCACTTCAGAAAGATCAAGAGGGGCAGGTTTATATCCATTTGACATCATGTAACTGTAAGTCAAAGAAGGAAAAAGAGTCAAGATATTCCACTGATGGTATTTAAAGTTTTCTATGTGGCATCCATAGGGTTCACTTTCTCCACTTTTCAATCTCCTTTTATCCCATTCCTTTGCAAAAATCCTGCATTGTCTTTGGTCATTCACAAGGATATAAACTGTATTCTAGCAGAGGCTCATTTTCCACCTGCTTACACCCTATCTAATTAAATGTGACCCTGATCTGAATGTGCTTCCCTAAATAGTTGCTACAATTTTTATTAATTGAGTACTCTTTTTTTTTTTTAATATTTGCCATTTTAAATCTTTAAGGTAATTTCTATTTTAAAGATCTGTATGATGACTTCTTAGGAAATTATTTTACATGCATTATTAAGTATAGTATTTTTAACATACTAGTCCATAAAGATCGGCTTACCACTTTTCCAGCAGAAGAAAACATTTGTACTATTGTTCTTCCCAGTTTTTCATTGAATAGTAAGTTTGGTATTTTTTTCATTAGTAGATATTACCCTCTCTGATACTTTCATGTATTATTAAGACTACATATGCAGACTCTTGCTCAAAACAGATAATTTCCATTTGTTAGGATGATTCATGTGGCCAGTAGATATTTTAACAAAAGTCAGAAATTAAGGTTGATTTGTTCTGTTATTGAAGACAATAGTATCAAAAGAGTATTATGATGGACCTCTACGAACCTTGGGAAAGGTTATTTTTCCATTTTTTTTAAAAATTAATGCCATCAGTTGAATCAAGATTAGCATCTCCATACCATAAACTATTTATTTTACTGCTCTCTTTAAAAACCTTTGTTTCTTGGGGATAAAGCTGTTTCAGGAAAAAGTCACCTTATGGGTTGATAAACTGATGTGAAATGGCAGACATTGAAATCACTGTTTCTGTCTTCAAGATTTGTTGCGGGACAGGGCTTCAATCTGTCCCAGGAAAACCACAGAATCCTCACAGAAAACACAAAAATACAGATGTAATCCTCGATTTATCTTTGTCACTTTGGGGGTGATTGTTACTCATAACTTAAGGATGTCTAAAGGAAAAATATCATCCACCTAATTTAGCTTATAGCTAGATAGCCATAGTTTAGCTACCAAATTAAAGCAAAAACCTGACTGTATTTTATTCAATAATCTACATATGTACATTTCCTAGAAATGTGCAACATTGTAAGAACAGTTTTTTTGGTTTGTTTTTTTCTCGTCTTTAAAAAAAACGCATTAATAATATCTTTAGAAATGTGTGTATTGAACAAGCATTTTCTTGGAGAGCTGGGAAGAAGAGGTGCAAAGAAGGAGCTATGGGAAAATGGTACATCCTTTTTCAAGTAGATCAATTTACCATCTTATATATGTAATGTTCTTTGCTAAGTGATAGAAAAGCAGTGAAATGTTGCTTTTAACTCTGCAGTATCTATTCTAAGATCATGTAACGCAGATATATTTACATATGGTTTAAGCGTATGACTATTTGTGTCTCTGTGAATCACTCCATGTGATGTAATGCAGAGTATTCACAGTCAACCATCACCACAGGCAAGGTAATGGACCAACCATGTGCTCTGTAAATTTGTATAAAGTATGCAGTTCGTATCAAATATTATTTAAATGACCTTACCATGTTCTTGTTTAATTAATATACTTTAGTTACAAATAATATATAATAGTTATCATAAAGTACATACTTTTTAGGAAGTTTGACTTTTTTAAGATCTTCCTCAGCTGCTGGATGAGCATGAACAATGTGACATCCAAGGGCCAACAGGGTTCTGCAAACAAATAAAATGGCAGTAGTGAAACACAACATTAGAGTGCTCACCCATTTTATACATTTCTTTTGGTTTTCAGAACTAATGATATTTAAAACCAGAGAAGTAATTCAAAATAATGGAATTACAAATCCCAAATATTTTAACTTATTAGAAATAATAAACAAAACCTTCAAACTCTAAAAAGGTACAAATCTGTGGCTTGAGAGTTACCCCACTCTACTAAAACCAACAGGATTTGGTGTTTCTTCATTTCAATCTCTGTAGAGAAAAGATTTTTTTAAGTTGCTCTGAATATATCCCTGGAACCTCTAGCAAAGTTAGCAAAACACAATTTGAAAGAGATATTCTAATGTTTTTATATCTTACAACAGTATGATATTGCTTTAATAAAAATAATAAAAAAAAACCAAAACAAAAAAAACAACAAACCAACAACTACTTTATTTCCTTTTAAATTTCAAGCTCACTTTAGGGTTTCAGTTGACATTTGTAGATTATAATTCTTCTCTGTCTCAGGTAATTTTGAGAATTCCACAAGACAAGGATGATGCCTTTTATTATCATCCCGTATCTGCAACAAAGATACTTTTATTATACCAGATTGAAGCCAGAATCACAGTAAAAAATAAGTTATTTTTTGCAATAACGAGGACCTTGTAAATCATATAATTTATTTTGCTCATTGACAATTAATCATCATCATCTAAATGAACTTTCCCATGATTCATTTGTAATGCACTTTATAATACTCCTTCATAACCAGCAACATCAGAAAAAATATAGTTATTTCATGTGCTCTGCATAATTTTATATACCAATTTTAATATAATTCTTGAATTCAATATAATATTCTGAATATAATATTCCTGGCCTAACCTTTTAACTTTTTTTCATTTGGTGACATCCATGGTAAGGGAATGCCTTGTCGTATGCATTTAAATAATGTTGACTAGATTGCCTTATTCTCAAGCTGTTAGGTGATACCACATTATAAGGGATCATCATAATGATAATCTTTAACTGTAACTTATTAAATAAGAAACCTGAGCTTTGAGGAATTTGAATGTTTAGTAAAGTCACCAAAACTATGTCTCTCTTATCAACAGAAGCAAATTTCCACAACAGACTTTTTGCTTGTTATCACTTTGATCCCCAACACTAAAGTAACCAAAGAGGTAGTTTAGGGTTTACTCACTACTGGTATGACTTTTAGGACAATTCCATCTTGGTATAGCTAGTATGTTTCTCAATTAAGATATTTTTTCGAATGGTTAATTATAAATAGTGCTAAAATATGTACCTTCTTTATATTCCATATTTGCCTTCTAATCACTAGTTAATATCACTGTCTCCTGCTAGCTTAAACGTTCACCTTTCGTTAGTAATATATAAACCACCATTAAATACTCCATTCAACTTCCAAGTCCAGGTTTTGTAGTGGGAGACAACCTAATACAGGTGACTGTACCCAGACAGGACTTCCAAAACATACCTTGCCGTATGTCCATCCTAGTTCTATTTTATTCATTCCCCATAGTTCATGGATATTTTCCGCTAGTTTGTCCCTGATCTTTTCAAGATGAAAAGGAAGAGCAATCTAAGAAAAAAGCGTAACAATTACACAAATAAGAAAATGTTCCAGTTACCAGACCTCATAGATCCAAGTTCACCTAGTTCAGTTAAATACATCACAACACACAAACAATGAATTGCTTAGATATATATATAAGAGAGCTTAGATTTTATATTCTTAATTTAAATTTTGTTAAGACATATTTTACAATCCTGTTATTGCATATTTAACATACCTGACTGGTGTCTATTGGACAAGGGATAAAGGAAGCTTGGGAGAGAAATTGCGTTGTACCCAGCAAATCCCTCACTCCATCAGAATCTCTCTTATATTCTTTCACCGCTTCCAGTTTCATCTTCTCTTTCGGAAGCAATGCTTCATAACACGGAGCATAGCCAGCAGGAGGCAGAAATTTAAACTCTCCATGACGTCCACCAAATAAGAAACGAACTCTGTGCAATTTTAAACCAAGAAATTATACTCTTAAATGGTCAACATATGCTGCCATTATAAATAAATAGTTTAGAAAATTAAACATTCATTTCAACAGCATTTACAAAAATACTGGCATACTTCAAGTGTTGATGAACACCAAAGGGTTACCAAGCATTCAGGCTAGCAGATCAATAACACCATCACCTACCCACACCGTTTTTCGAAAATTTCTTTTGGCCAAAGCAAAACTAATTACTATATACTGGAGTGTATTAAAAAAAAATAAAATATCCAAAGGGAATATTTCTATACCACTTTAAAGTTTTAAAATAACTTCTCAGTGCACTCATAAGGCAGTTGGTACATGAGAAAAAACGAAAGAGTAATAGTGAAAAACCCTCACAATACTCATAACGCATAAGTCAAGCAGACAAAATTATATCAACTACTACAACTGGGAACGAGTTTCAGAAGTGTAACTAAGATTTGTGTTAAACTGCTATAGTTTTCTATTTCTCCTCAAAGATATTTTTCATATAAATTTAAGAGTATACCAGGAAAAGCAATGACAAAAACTATACAACTTCATACTTTGGTTCTCATGTAGGAAACATCTAGCGGTAAACCAACCACAAAATTAAAACCAATTGTTATCTCCTGAAAATAGCCCATACGTTTATTGTCATAGGGTGACCAGAAGATGCCTATATCACTTTTTACTTAAAAGAACTTCTAGATCTAGAAATACAAGAACTATCAGATCAACATATTTCATTGACGGTAAGAGTCATTAATAATATAGAAAGAGAAAAATTAAGACACGGGAGTTTTCTCAAACAGGATGTACAAGTCACAGATATCTGAAACAACAGTTCAAAGTCCACAAGAAATACATATATTAAGAACTTTCTGATTTTATTTAAAAAAAACACCGTTTAAAATAGGCAGCTAAATATTTGAGATCACAACTTTGAGTTTAGACTATTCTTTATGGCAAGCCTCCATATAGATTAAAATACTTTAAAAATAAAATGGAGGTCAATTTTATTTTAAGACCTAGAAATCTAACTCTAAACAGACAAGTCAATGAAAGAACCAAAATGAAAAAAATCTCTCATACACCATTTCCCTTGCCAACCACATCCAAGTAAATAGCTCCTTGCTTCCTGCCAACTGAATCAATTTTTTCTGAATTGTAGAAAACCATTCAGTCTCACCTGATTTTTACCATGTTCTCATTGCTTCCAAGGCCTGTTTTCTCCCTGCTCTTCACTGCAGTATCTAAACCTCCACACAGGCTATATCCTCCTAATGCTGCATACACTTTTAAAAACCTGAACACTCCAAGAAGCTGTGGCTTTTTGTCTCATTTAAAAAGAAATGTTCAGATATTTTGATTTGAAAAGCTTGCTTTATTTTCTCTGACGTTAATCTCAAGAAGAACCCTCCTGAAATCAAACATAAAGCAATATATCTCCTAAAAGACAGCTAGATGTAGTTAAACGTATTGATGTAGGTTAATTACTACTTCTTTTGCTTCATTTTGGAGTTGGGCTGCACATAGGCAACTATGTCTACCATTCTAGCAATTTGCTAGCAGCTATGCTTAGTTTTCCTAGCCTGAATGTGAAGACTATGCTGAATTGTCTTTTGCTGACTACAAAGGCTGTCTGTGAAAGACAAGACCCTCATGATAACAGTATTTAATGCATCTCATGTTTAACTACTAAAAGCATCAGGCATCTAATTTTAAGATTTTGACTTTTTATGTTAGAAGAAAAGGAAATGAATTCTCAATAGAAAGTTGCTGCTTGAATTCCTTGATTATTTGAATGACCATTTTGTAGTACTATAAGCAGAGCTCATAGCACCGTTGGCAGAAGGAGGAAAAAGTGGATAGATAAGAAGGAAATGCCTACAGTAAAAAAGCAAAAAAAAAAAACAAAAAACCACCAAACCCCAAAAACCCATAAAACACACACGCAAAAAAAACCAAACTAAAACCGAAACCAAACCACAAAAGCAAACAAAAAAATCCAAACAAACAAAACAGAAAAAAAAACCCCAAACAAAAAACCACACACACAACAGAAAAAGATACAGTATAAGCAAGGAGGTACTGATGATAGAATGATGAAGCAGACCCAAAATCAAACACTGAGAAAGTCTCAGAAAGCAGAAGAAAAGCAGATAAGCTACAAGAGAAATAGAAACATAAAAGCTTGTGCCCTGTGCAGAACAGTCTTCTACAGTCATGAACTCAGGATTCCCATGTAATGAAATTTCTGTGATATTAACAGACACAGAAGATGACATTATAACCTACTACTGCCATCAGCTACTATTAATTACAAGGGAAAATCTTCCCACAAAATACACATACGTCAAATAAGAATGAAGAAAAATAACTGCACAAGTTCAGACATATTTCTTACAGAAAAAGGTAATGAACATTTTCAAAAGCCCTTGTACTAATGCAGCTGCGTAGTAGGGACAGAGAATAAATGAAAATTGATTTATTAAGCACTTCCCCAGCCTCTTTTATTCTGTTGGGTCTTCGTTAGTATTCCCACCTGGGAGTTTCTCTTAAGTATTTATGTATTGATAACAGAAGGAAAAGCTTGAAAACAACCAATTGTTTGATTTACTTTGCCTTAGAGATTTTTTTTTTTCCCAATTGCTAAATATATGAACCAGTTATAACCTCAGCTCTCTTTCACTTATGAAAGCTCTGTACTGGCTATTCTGACCATACCAAACCTTCATTTCTCAAAAATTACCATTTATAAGACAAACACTCCTTTAAATAAAAGTCAGCCCTTCACATTTTTTCACTCCTTCACCACAATCTCTTACTCAGCTCCTGATTATCTCTTCTAAGTTTGGCAGTTCCTAGCAGCTATGGACATCTAGACTATTAGCATCTTTTCATAGTGAAAAATTTTCATACTTCTCCATGTTTTATGCAGAAATCATGCTCAGCCGACAAAAGACAAAAACCCCAACCATTCTTACTAAAGAATTTTCTTTAATTATTCTTATGCCTTTCCTTCTTAAAATTGTTACCTGTCAATACTAGAAATAAGATGTTTTAAGATGAACTGAACAGAAATGGTCATAACAGCAGTGTAAGAGTCCTCTGTTGTTATGTTGACTTTCTAATCTTAACACAAGTATTTTGGTCACTTAAGGAGACTGACATTTGCAGAAGGTTTTCTGAATGAAGATAAGAGAACAATCAAAGCTTGAAAATGGTAAGTTCTAATCTCAGTATTTTAGCTACAAAACAGGTAAGAAATGGGCAATATTAATAACAAGATTCCAAAACTGATTCTCATCATTTTTTTGTGCTTCCTACTGTGAATAAAGTATCAGTTTTCATGATGATTTAAGTTTTTTACTTCTTGCTGAGAAAGCCAGTGAGAATTTTAATTAGTGCCAAATGTCATGCTGTGTTTCTAATGTGGTTTTTTTTCACTGATAATTGGAATGAGACAGAATTAATTTCCCCTAGGTCACCAAATAAAATAGTAATTTTCAGACACTGTGACTTGGCCAAATTGGTAACAGGCTGACTTTTCACCCTTAAATGAAGTCATCACTAAACAAATTAGTAGTTTCCTGTCTCCCTCCCAGCTATTGGTTGGGCAGAAATGAAACAAGACACAACATGAATTTGGACGATATTCTGTGTGAAAAGACAGCAAAGAAAACAAGTAAAATTAAGTTTTACTTACTTTACACCTGCTGATAAGCTTACAACAGGGAAGAAAAAACCTTCTATACTGAAGTTCTCAAACATTCCTTGTACAGGCTGTCCATTAATGCGGAATGAAATGCTGGGTACACCTAAATCCAAGCAGCAGCTAACCACATCGTCAGATGCTAGTAAATGTTGATTGACAGATGCTACAGCTCTGGGTACTCGACCTGGAAGAAAAGTATTTAGTAATCAGAAGCTTTAGGCAGATTCTCATGGGTTTAAATTATTTCCACATAAACATCAAGTTTTTTGTTTGTAGTCACCTAGACATGACCTTACCTTTGTCTGTTTTATGAATGATTCTGCTTTTAGAGACAGTGAGCCATTCTACAAACTGATACAGATCAGAAAAGTGCTTAAACTGAGACCTCCGAGACTGTTCACAAGACAGAACATGTTCAGCTGAAATCACACAAGTTCATACTGTAGCCTGATGCAAGAGTACTGAGGCGCAGTAAATGATGTCGTTTTTATAAAGCTAACATTGACATATCTTTTTGTTGTTGTTGATACTTGTGAAATATCAGATTCACATATCTGTGAATATTCAGTGGTGAGACGCTGGAATGGGATTCCCAGAGAAGTTGTGGAAGCTGTGTCACTGGAACTGTTCAAGGTCAGGTTGGATAAAGCTTTGAGTATCCTGGCCTAGTGGAATGTGTCCCTGCCCACAGCACAGGAGTTGGATAGATTATCTTTAAAGATCCCTTCCAACTCAAACCATTCCGTGTTTCTATAATTCTAACTGGAACTGTGATTATAACCAATATCCAGGTTTACAGTATCAAGAGGCAGAACAGTATACTGAGTTATCAAAAAAAAATCAGTAATTTAATGGGCCAGGTTTTCTTTTTCAGCAATAAGCCATGCACTAAATAGAGGGAGTTTCATTTTCCCTACCTGGGAAGGTGGAACCAGACTGCCATCAACAGGACTCAGCAATTATAATAACAATTAACTAGAGATAATATATCTGAAGTAATGTAACTATGCACATTTACATATAACTGCAGTTTTTCAATTGCACTTGAGTATGATTATATTTTTAGTTAAGGAATATCTCTTCAGAATTCCTTTCAAAACAATCCTATTGAAAACATTGTATCTCAAGTGTAAAGCAAGCCTAATTAAGCAGTTATGCACTATTCCAAATCACTGTGTTCGGAACTTCTTATGAACAAGTCAACTCAACTGTTCAGGACAGTTTAAATACTCTGAATTTTCCCTTACTGCAGGATAAGAGCTTTGAGAGACCTTACAGCATTGTATTTCTGATGTTCAGTTATGGTTTATTTTTTTATTAATGATTTATGCAGCCATTTCTAACGGAGTATGTTACAGATGTCTCACAACCAACTCCCAAAAATCATTGTTTCTATCATTTGGGAATTGTTCAGTAGTGCTGAAAAAAAATACTGAATTATGTATGTTCAGACGCACACAGAGATATTTTATATACAAAACTGTGCTAGAACAATGCTAATATAATTGAAAGTCAAACACACTGAAATTAGGAAATGTTAGAATTAAGGACATAAAAATCAAATTCAGCATAGTTATGCACACTGTATTTACAACACACCTTTCAGCTGCATGGCCCCACATCCTCTTTTCTGAGCAATTAAAGCGTACATAGCTGTACATGGCATTTCAAGGCACTAAAAATATGGAGAAATAAATGATTCTGCCTACGTGCCTTGAATAGCATACAGTAAATACAGAGCAAGCCACAAATCAAACAATCTAAAAAATAACCATAATTTACTGTATATGCAGGAGAGATCTGGAAGGAAAAATACATGCTACTTCATAATTAAATATTGTACAGACAAAGACAAAATGTCTGTCTTTTCCCCCCAAACTTCTAAATGCTCATGGATGGCTACACACTCAAGAAACAAACCCGTTAAATATAGACTCATCTATAGAGTGTGCTATACTGAAGTTTTTTCTAAGTCTTTTGAACAAACTTTAAAGACTTTCAGAGGAAAGGTAGAAAGCTGAGTTCTTGGTGAAACAAATTGTTACAAAATGTCCTTTATAACAAAATGTTACACTTCCAAGTCAATGTTTGAACATTTCAGAGAAAAGGTAGGCAGAATTGTCTAACTTTGGAAAAAAAAATCAATTCCACCTTGAGGCAGAGATCCAGCCAATAAAATCTGCTCTCAAAGAATTGATAATTAACAAAGATGTAAGCCAAAGAAAATACAATTTTAGATCACATTAATACCATGTTAATAAAAAGCAATCCTCCATATTCTTAAAAAAATCTATATGAACAAAAGACTTTTACCAGTTAAGACAGTCCATTACACATTTTAGGTACAAAACCTAATTGCCAGACCTCTGTTTTAAATATTTATGTAAATATAATACATACGTAAAATCTAGAAATTTTAACAACTGTTTAGCTTCCTACTGCTTTTCTTTCTCCTTCATTACCTACTGATAGTTCAATTAAGAATATTACAAAAATAGCAGATGATGTAATTAAGGGTATATAACTAACATATCTAAATATTTTCTTATTTTATAGTCCTATGCATTAATTCTTCTCTGCAATGTTCCTGATTTAGAGAGTATTTAGGAACTTTATGAAAGCAAAAACAACCATCAGCATTTCCCGTGTTGATATTTGATTCTTACAATTAGCCAATACACTTTGCTGGTTGTTTCTATAGCTACATATATTGACATGGTCAAAAAGTATTCAGTTGTGACAAAGTTGTCTGTTTACAAAACCAGACAGCTTTCCCTTTCTAGTTCCCTTTCCCTGGATGTAGTACTGGGAGAGAGATAACCACGCAAAAAGCCAGCAGCCTTGCTCAAAGCCACTTTCCAACTAATTGTGTACCCCAGAAAGCTCTCACTAATTCTTCTCCAAAGCAGATTCTTGTTTTCTCCTTTTTCCTCAGTTGTTATTCTTTAAAACACACTCATTACTACAAAAATTATCTGAACTGCAACACTTCAGATGAGCCCTCCTTGTAGCCTCCTTTTATTCTTCTAGAGCTCTTTACTTAAATCTAGAGTGCATAGTCAGTGACATCCACTTTTTTGTTAACTCAGCCCGCTAACACCTTCAATTCACTTGAACAAAGAAAGGCTAATAAGACCACAAGTTTACCATCACTGATGCTTAAGTGACCACAAGATATGCATTTGCTGGCATCCATTAACTCCCTTCTTTATAAACTGCAAGTGTAATCACTTCACAACAGTACTAATTGACAGTCTCTTAGATAACCAGACACATTTCTTAGAAAAAAATCTAATTTTTCTGCTAAGCCTATTTTAGATAATATGAAAATTATTTTTTTCAAACAGCGTAGCAACTGCAGGTTTTCATTTTGGTATCACACCACATAAATTTATGCTCTAAAATCAACAGAGGTTGGTAATAGCATAGCAATTCTTACTTCTAATTGCCAAAAACCATAAAAATTGAAATTCAATTTATTAAATCTATCAACAGATGTAAGAATAACGTCAATTTACTTCACCTGTAGATACTCAGGAGAAAGAATAATACAAATGTATATTAACATACATATATGCTTAGAGATCAAGACATTAATTGATTTTGAACAGACAGACTTCAGTCAGTATTGATCTAGATCTGGAAAATACCTTTTTTTGATCAAAATCATGAATACAGAAGCTATCTGCTAAAAAGCCTAACTGGTATAATTCAATATTGACTAAAAACTCATCTGAAATTCTAAATAACTTCACTGTATCTTAGAGTTCTGAATGTAGCTCACTATAAAAAAGCATGCTATATACAAACAAGTACTGAAGGTAAAGGTAGGTAACTCCTAAATGTAAGAATAAGTGGAAGTGAACAAAGTACCTACCAGACCACAGATGAAGGCCATCAAAACCATAAGAGTACAGGTCATCACCAACACCATTGCCTCCCCATCCTTCACCACCTCCAGGATAGGGGGCATAACCTGAAGTAGAGGCCCATCCAACTCGTAAATGTGTGGGTTCTGCCGTCAAGAATGGATCAACCTGATCAATTATTAACTCAAAGTACCACTTCTTGTATTGTGCAGAGCCCTCAGCAACACCCAAAAATATATTTGGCCTTATGCTAAGAAAGAAAATGGAAACCAGTTAGTGTAAACACAAAATGCAACATACGAATTACATTGCTGTATAATAGTCAAATTTACTTTTCTAATACGTAAGGGTATAGATGTCCACATTTTGCTTATAATATTTAAAATAGAGAGCCATTTTATGATTTTACAAAGCTTCTGTAGAATAATCTTTTAAGGTATAGGTTTCATGCTTTGAAAAACTTATAGTCAAAAGAGGAATAACAAGATCATTTCCTAGAATCAAAAAACAGAGTGAGGTTGCAGGGAGATCAAATCTCTCTTAAAACACACAAGTACTTCACGATACGTCTACATTCTCCATAATAAGTATAAGGTAAAAACATGTTCAGTTTTGAATTAGAAACAAACAACTTGCATCTTTCATTTCAGAACAGACCTTACTATTAATAAGCAATTTCTACTTGAGCACAGTTTTCATTAGACATGGCATTCGTTTTTCAGAATTTAACACTTAAATAATTCCTAAGGTGTATGTCTCAATATTGAAAGCTGTGGAACATCTCCTCAGTTCCAGTATTTTCTTCAATTAATTATTGAAGACACGTAATTCCCATTTTTTCTGATACAACAATAAAAGATGTCACTATACCTTGTCACATCATTAACCAAACGTGTTTGCAAGAGTAAGTCTCTTCTAGGCAGTAGATTGTCACAAATCAGATTTTGATTGGCACGAACTGCAATTCCATTACAGACACAGAGAGAGCAAAGCACATCGAGAACCTTAAAAAAACACATATATCAGAAGAAACTCAGGTAAAGGCATATACTATTATTCAGTTGTCTGCTTAATTTACAGTCAGAATACACCTAAAGGAAGGAATGTAGTACACATTACCATTATTGCTTTCTAAATACTTTTCACATATATGAACCAAGTGTAGTCTGTACTAATGAAAGAGGGTATCAAACATAGATGGAACATAAATTCAGAACAAAGGGTTTGCAAAATGACTCAAAACCCCTTCCTTCGAGATTCCTATTCTCATTTTGATTAGAAGAAAAGCAAAGCTAGAGCAGCTGTATGTAAACTCTTCAAATTTCTTTTAATTGAATCTCATTAAAAAGTTGAAATGCAAAATGCAATTTGAGAAATTTAGTGCAGCCCAAAAAACTTTCTGAGCAAAATTAGAGGACAAATCTCAAATGTAATTCTCAGACTTCTTATGAATCTGTTCTGAAAGCTCATTTTCAATATGAGAATTAATCCATTTAATTTTAAAATGAGAAACATCTAAAAGAATTTGTTATAAAGCAAAACAGAATTTCAGAAAGATCTTATTCTAAAATTCCAGCTTGCTTCCACCCCCCCCACCCCCCAGCCCCCAAACCGCGCAGCAGCACAACACAT
>NW_009933355.1:33532-40964 GCF_000696875.1 Nestor notabilis
CACCCCCCGGAGTCTGAAAAGTGAAAGAGATTGACATAATTCTCCCACAGATTACTGGAGCAAAAGGTTTTGGAAGAGAAAACAGGGAAGCTTAAAGATGCACTTGAGCTCAGACAAGCAATTATTAAAGCAAAGAGCCCAAATGGCCTAAGCTCTTACAGACTATCTTGCAAGACAGAGAACCACTTTCACACTGTTGATTACCATTTTGGAAACTCCTGTACAACACAAAGAGCAGAAAACCATCCTCAACAGTTTAAGGTAATATACTGTGAACTTTGCTATAGCCCAGACCATGCCTTTTTCTTTCTATTATCTCTGTTGCTGAAACCTTTAGCAGAAGGATAGAGATAGTCACTTAAATAACCCTGGAAACTGACCAGTAGTCAGCTATAAAGCATCTTAATAACATTAATGATCAGCAGTAACCTCGAATATAAGCTGTTTAAATAATCTGCATGCCCTCACTGACCATATTTCTGACACAATGCTTTTCATTTAAAAAATCCTTCAAATCAATAGTTTCCAAACCAATTTTGGTTAATAATACTACTGTTCCTTATTTCTGAAATCACAACAGAATTTCTAATCTAGTAGGAGAACAAGATATACTGTTTCTGGAGTTACAAATGCATTAATTAATTCATATTACTTAATGACGTTTAGTCAAGTATATTACAAATGGAAATGCACAAATCCATTAGCAAGTCTAATTCTTCTGTGTACATTTCCCTTTTCTACTTTTAAGTTCTCACTATGAAGTCTATGTTAAGATGCTTAGCTGAAAAGTTCTCTTTGCACATGACTGGCATAGCACAATGATCTTGCTAACAGCTAAAAATAGCAACCTAAATTTCCCATTGTAATTTCAACTTTTTTCTTATGCCTACTTATATCAGTTTGTATCCGTTCACCATGCTTAAAAATATTTCTTTTCCACATCTATAGTCGGTTACGTTCTCTATATTACCTTTTCCTATAAGTCAGTAATTTCAGCTCACTAAAACTTTTTTTGTTCTTCCTCCAGGTTATCAGTCTTTCAAATAAAATTTGAATTGAGGAAGGAAACTCACATCAGAAAATCACACATAAAACTATATCCTCCTCTGTGTTGTGATGTCATCCTGCTCGCAGCCAGAAACTGTGTTCACCTTCTTCTGTCATATTAAATTGCACATTGATGTCTAAATTACTTTCCACCATTATTTCTTCTGGTATAACTCTGGGTTTTTTCTTTCTTCTGAACACCTGTGTTTTCAGATATTTGGATTATTTTTCCAATTTCCCACTTTATTTTGTTCTTTTCTGCTACTATTATTATTACTCAAGTTAGGTATGAGTTTGCAGAATTCTATTCTGTCTGCTGATACAACAATGCAGAGCCCTGCATCACTAACGAAGCTTCTCTGTCCACGTGCTTACAGCCACCAGAATGCCCATTTTTTCAGCAAATCCAAAGTTCATAATATCAGTATTTCTCAACTATTTGCTTGTCTTACCTATTTGATGTAGTTGGAACTGAAAAGCAATTGCAGATTACACATTTTTTTAATCTTCAAGGTTATTCATTCCTTTAAAAGTACTAGAATCGCGGAATTTCTGGGTTGCTTTTTTTTTGTTTTTTGTTTGTTTGGTAGGTTTTTTTTTGGTTTGCTTTGGTTTTCTTTTTATGGATTGAATTTTTGTTTTTGTTTTTTCCAGAAATCATTGTAAGATTATCCATACATCCTCAGCTTTTCCAAACATACCTTGTAATTGCGCCCATGCTTATCCAACAATGAAATAATGGATTTGATGTGATCCTCAGCTATTATATTTAAAGCTTCTGGGCTTTCAATCAAGATACAGTGCAACACTTCCAAAATACCTGTATGAAGGCCACAGAAATAATGTTGTCATTAAGTCATCTGTGCAACTGAACACAATCATATACTTTGTTTAAAAAAAAAAAAAAAGAGCATTTGATTTTCAACACATGCTGTTGCAAGGAAAATTGCCCTGACATAATGTAAGACAGCTGGGTATGGTGTGTTGATAATTAATTTACATTGATATAAGTGAGTCTCACCTGAGGAAGATTCTAATCTGTCCAATTTACTTATAAGCCAATCGAGGTTACTGGAAAACTGGGTACAATTGTTTCTGTTGCCACGAATAAGAGCAGCTGGAAAAAAACCCACAAGGTACAATTTTATAACAGGACATTTCCTCTCGAAATTGCCAATGTTAGTTGTATATATTTTAAAACAATTTTTATAACAACTTCACAAAATAATAAGCAGGCAAATCCTATATACATATACGTTAAAGAAATAATATCAGCAACTGACATAACTTCTGAAGAGTATGTTGGTTTTGAAGTTGACATGGGTTTACTGGATAAACAAGTATTTCAAGAAGAAAAGAAAAAAATCTGTTTTATTTATGTTTTATTTTATTGTTAAACTTTAATAGAAATTATCTACCAGCCTCCTTTAAAGCAAATGTCAAGCACTGTCATGATCAAGCGTCTAAAACACTTTTTTTATTTCTTCCTAATAATGAGTGAGAAGATCGTATGCAGAAGTTTAAGCTCAAGTGCAGGTTGGGTTTACTGCTCTTTAGCTCTACTTTCTGATTAAAACCTGTTATAGAATGGATAGCTTTTAGTCTTCAGCAGCACAGAACATAACATTATTTGACTGCACTTTGAAAGTTCACCAGCATTCAAGTTCAAAAAGTCATTACTTATCATAAAAAAAAGTTTTTGTTTACAGTTGTCGATGACTTTTATTATGAAGCATTAACTTAATATTCATTACATCAGAACAAGTGTGTTCAAGACGTACCTTTAGAAGAAAATCAAGACAAAAATCTGAAAAGGCCTCATATCACTAAAGAGGGTTTTTTCATCCTGCTTTTCTTTAAACTTGTAAGACTGTAGTAAGCCATTGGTATCTCATTACTTTCTAAAGCAACGAGAAGATTCCATCAGAAGCATCTGGATGTCTGTGCTATGTGAATAACCTCATGCTTCAAAGCACACACCCTAGTTTGTTTTATTCTTGTTCTAACTCTCAATTTGCATATTCTACTATGGTTCAGGTCAAATTTTCTTTGTAATGAAATTAGAATGTATTTAAACTCCATCAAAAGACAAGATTCTTCTATGTAAGGAATTATGCAACTTGGGTATCAAATCAATGATTTGAAGAAACACATATATACATACTTCTATTCTGTAATTCTGGCCCTACTGCAACACAGGAGCAGTTTGCTCTACAAAGTATGGTGTTGAAATTGAAAAAATTATTTTAACTTGATTTATATAATTATTTTTACTAACATCTAAATCTGGGCCTCAGGTGACAGATTCCCTAAACCTGCAAGTTTCAACTAATACTTTTAGGCTTCTCTTCAGCTTCAAAGACAGCTTTCTAGTTTTTCTAATTTTTAAAATAATATTTCACACCTATTTGCATACCACAGGTACATTTAAATTAAAAAAACCCAAACAAACAAACAAACCAAAACACCACATTTGCAGGCTGAACCCAACATTTTCCTAGCTGAGATGTATTTTAATTCGGTATCATTGCTCAATAAACTCTATTCTCTGCAATAAATATCAGTAAGTACATGGAAGAAATTCTGTAATTTACATGACAGAATGAATAACACCTGAAGTATTCTTTGGTGGTGAAGAAGCAAGTAGAATATAAGAATACATATCCTGCTTTTTGCATTAGTAGATTATTGAAGAACTTACCTAACAATTTGTAAAGGAGATTCAAAATTTCTTTCCATGCTGTACCATGTTCTTCTCTTGCAAATCCTGCAAAATGAGCTGCGCTGTTGTAGTCATTTAAGCGATCAATGCAATTCAAAACTATTGCCAGCATTCCCTAAACACATATGACAGAAAGGAAAGTGAACTGTACATGAATGAGCATTTGTTGTTGTCCTTTTAAAAGATTTCTTCCTGCACACATTTAAAAGTTGCATCATCTTAGATTTAAATAAAAAAAAAACCAAAGAACAAAACCAAACAAATTATTGTGCAAACGAGATCTGAATGTGTATTTTTCGATATCATAGAATCATCTATTTTAGAAAATGATTCTACACGGTTCCTTACTCAGCTAAGCATTATAGAAAGTAAAGAATAAATAAAGCCAACAATAAAGGCTTTTATAATTTTTGTGAACAGTCTGTCTTTTACATAAACACTTTACATCAGAAATAACATCTATCTTTGATCCAAGTTTCAGTATTTGGAGTATCCAGAATGTAAAACTTCATAGAAAGAAAAAGAAACTTTTTGTCACAATGGTTTCTTTTAAAAATGACATCTGTTGAAAGATGCTCAGAAGTACTAAGACCAAATTTTATGAGAGAGCTTGTGGCCTGTGGCAAGTGTGGAAGTGAAAAATATGCAGCAAGTTACCATATGGCATTAGTCTATTAAATGTAATATATATATTTTATTACTTATATATCATTAGCTACAGAACTTTGCATTATAAATCATATGCATACATCTAGATGATAATGTTTAGGTTATTCTGAATGTTTGTGACACAATACACTTAAAATAATGTAACAATTCCTTTCTCTGTACCTCCTCTTTGAACAGATTTTGTCTGTTTTTGAGTGACCGAAGCTTGCTTTGCTTATCTTCATGTTCCAGGTCTTCTTCGGGAAGCTTGAAGTAAGTAATCAGATCTTGCAGAGTCTGAGCCATCTCCTCAACAGGCAGGGCAGTGGGTGATAGTGTTCTGTTGTTTCCACTATGGAAAACAAGAAAGACTGGCAGCATTATTCATTTTCCCACTGTAATTTACAGTATTACGTAGCAGCCTATTTTCTGTTGGCATCTAAATCAAGTCTTGTTTAACACATGATATATGTACATGAGCAACAGCTGATCTGAATTGCAAATCATTCAAATATCTATTGTCTGGGTGTCCAGCATTCAGATTCTATTTCCACTTCATGAAGTGGAATCAGACCTCCCTTTCTGCACTGATGTAAAGAGACAGAATGATGAAAAAAACAGGAGGAAAAAAAAAAAAAAGATGAAACTGAAAGATGTACCGAAGTCCTTTCTT
This sequence comes from Nestor notabilis, assembly GCF_000696875.1. Classification (NCBI taxonomy): domain Eukaryota; kingdom Metazoa; phylum Chordata; class Aves; order Psittaciformes; family Psittacidae; genus Nestor; species Nestor notabilis. The sequence goes on from NW_009933355.1 coordinate 38,623, forward strand.
ACAGTAACTAATTTTATTTAGATATTTTTAAATCCTATTGATGATATAGGCATAATGCGCAGATGGACTAAAATAGTAGCAGTTATTGAGGCTGTACACCCCCAGTCTTCAAGACAAAGAACACAAAAGTAACAGGTAATCCTAACCTTTAATTGCATCGACTGTATAAACTCTACATAGGAAATCAAGAAGGGTGCAAATTAAAAATATAAAGCATTTCAAGGAATCCCAGTTATCAGTAGCATAATGAACCATAGAATCATAAAATCACAGAATGGTTTCACTTGGAAGGGACTTTTAAAGGTCACCTAGTCCAACCTCCATGCAATAAGCAGGGACAGGTTGCACAGAACTACATCCAGCCTGGCCCTGAATGTCTCCAGGGATGGAGCATCTACCACCTCTCTGGGCAACCTGTTCTAGTATTTTACTACTCTCGTAAAAAAAATTCTTCTTCACTCCCCTCTTTTAGTTTAAAACCATTTTCCCTCATCTTATTCGCATGAGGCCCTGCTAAAAAGTATCTCCCCATCTTTCTTACAGGCCTTTTTTTAAGTACTGAAAGGCCACAATAAGGTCTCCCTGGACTCTTCTCCAGACTTAACAACCCCAACACTCAGCCTTTCCTCACAGGAAACATGCCCCATCCCTCTGATCATTTTTGTGTCCCTCCTCTGGACCCACTCCAATAATTCCGTATCTTTCCTGTACTGAGGACTCCAGAGTTGGACACAGCACTTCAGGTGAGGTCTCACCAGAGCAGAGGGCAGAATCGCCTGTCTTGACCTGCTGGCCACGCTTCTTTGGATGCGGCCCAAGATACAACTGGCATTCTGGGCTGCAAGCACACATTGCTGTCTCATATCCGATCTTTCATCCACCAGTACCCCCAAGTCCTTCTCCTGAGGGGTATTCTCAATCCCTTCATACCCCAGCCTGTATCGATATCAGGTGCAGGACCAGGTGCATGTCTCTTTCCTGTCCCACCATTTGCTCAGTCTTGGGTGACAATCCAATTTTTCAGTCTGACTCACTAATGGTTATAATATAATCTTGGAGGAGCTGACTGCTGGCAGAGGTGGTTCTGGCTTTATATCCTCAGCACAAAGAAATACAAAGGAGCAGCGTATACTACTGTCATACTGAAGAAGTAATGTTTTCAACGCAGTCTCGTATGGTGGGTTCTCTGAAAGCAAAGTCTTAATTATAAACTCATTTTTCTTTATTTTTCATCTATTAGGCAGTAATACAAGAATGGCCACTTGATCATCGTAATAAAACTTCTGCCAAGCACTATGAGAAAACAGTTTCTTCAGTACTATATACTTTATTACCAATTTCATCATGTATACATACTCCTATGTTAATCTCAACTGTAAATTAATATGCATTGACACAGAATTGCATTTTACTGTAAAACTTGTCAGACAAAAACATATCCTATGGAAAAGCTATAGTGAAGGAAACATGGAACTTTCACATTAAAAAAAGGAAAAAGAATTCTTTTATGAATACTGTTAAGTTCTAGCTAGTAAGGAAAACTTACTAATGGAGTAACACTAAAATCATTTAGCATGTTTTCTTCAATCTAGATTATGATCCAGTTTGTTCTGGCTTCAAGGTATTTCACATAAATAATCTTAAATAAGCTGTGTTATCTATTTAATGGCATTACTCACCAAAACTGCAAATTTAAGTCAGTAAGAATATGTGGCTAATAGTTTCTAAATACAAATACTTGAAAGCAGGAAATAAGGATTCTGTTAGAATAATTCTTATAATTTCAGAATATTTCAAAAGCCAGACAAAAAAATGATAGTATAAAAGATAGTAACAACTACCTTATAAACTGGCTGAATAAGCTTGTAGTATTACGAATGATTCGAGCAGCCTGGGATTCCTCATGCTGACATCTTTGTAAAGTTAGACCATCATCCATATGGCCTTCTTGGTGTAATATAACCTGTTGAAAGTCAGTAATTATCACAATATTATGTTAATAACTTGTGTGCTTTTCAGTACTTTGTAACTTAGTTCAATATCGCACTGAAAACAGTAGCTGCATATATGCTGAGCTTCTACCTGTTAATAACTTTATCTAGATATATTTATTAACTAATTATGAATCTGTTAGTCTCACATAAAAGTTATTCAGAGACACGTTTTAATGTACCTTAATTCTCTCATAATTCATTAAACATATGCTTATCAAATATTTTCCAACTGAAACAAAACCTGTCATTCTTTCTATATTCTGGCTGTCAGTTAAAGAGGATTTTCACTATCTTAAGCATAATTTCCTAGAGGTTCATGCATGAAAAGACCACTAACAAGAAAATCAA